>NC_088988.1:11670632-11887359 GCF_963932015.1 Anas acuta | reverse complement strand
AGGTGTACGCACGTAGTGCCGGGCCCTCCGTGATTAAATCCCCTCAACACCCCTGCTTGTTATTCACATCTACACAAAAGCTATTGAAGCGCAGCCCGTGCTGGCAGTGCAGAACAAGCACGCTTTGTCCTGGGGTTCCAGCAGCCAGCCCACCTCTTCCTCTTCCACATAAAGGGAGCGCGAACCCAGCGTGCACCACACAGCGCTGCTGGCACACCTGAAATCAGACACTGACCTGCATTACCAACACGAGTCTTCTCCAGGAGGGGGTGGAAGCCACGGCAGGGCAGTGCCCACGCCAGCAGAGCCCAACTCGGGCTGGCTCCAGGCACCGGAGCAGCCCCTGCATTTGGCCTGCCTGCGAGGGAGAGCATGCTGCTGCCGAGCATCCCCCTGCACCAGGAGCAAGACAACACAAAGACTGCTTTATGCTGGCTTTTTATTTATTTTTAGCTTAAGGGATGTGGCAAATATGCTTCTGATACATTTTTTTTTTTAATCAGAATTAGGATGTCTCTGGATTTCAGCCGTGCATCGTCCCCAGACACACCAGCAGCCCTGCGAGGAGAGGCCGTGCAGATGCAACGCTTCAGCACGTTGCAGAGACAAGCCCCAGGCAGGCAGAAACGTTGACTCCTCAGGAGTTTGTTCAGGTGGATAGCTGCCTGCAGGCTACAACAGGCTCATCCTGATGAAGACCCAGTGTGGGTGCTGGGACTTTCCAGCCTGTGGATCACACATGGCCACAGCACTGCTGGGAACCCTGCCAGCATCCCTACAGGTGCTCCCAGTCCGTGGTTGCAGTCCCCTTGCCAACATTTGGCCATTCAAAACCATTAACAGGAAGGTAAAGTCCAAGCACAGATCACCCCAGGTATCAGGCACACAAACACAACAGCTTCACTCTCAAAAGCGACCCAATCTAACACACATGGTGCTGAAGGCCGGGGCCCAACCATCACCTTCTAGCATTTTCAGAGTTGCTACATCTTAAAATTCAGACGTCTCTGCTGGTGGACAAGTGGCAAGCTATTTGATTTTAAAAGTAAATAAAGGTGCCCGTGTATTCTTTGTGCTACACCTTTCATACAGTTGTGTTTTTTGCAGTAGAGAACTAATTTTCTGTATTCCAAGGTAGTTGTGTAGCCACAACAAGGAGAGATGCTAAGTAGGTAAGTGGGAGTAGGAGGCCTCACTGCTCCAAAATAAGGTGGAAGCTTGGGAAAAACACGATGAGCAGTGTGAGAGCAGTAAAACAAAGATCACAAGTTCTCAAGACATAAAAAAAAAAGGGGGGGGGAAAAAAAGGGAAAAAGAAATTAAAGGGTTGAAAAAAAAAATTGTACATATATAATACAGTGGAGAGCTGAGTAGTTTGTGAACCTGTAGTACTCAGCCAAAGAGGAAATGGGAGGTGATCGGGTGTCGGTAATAGGGACTAAAAGGTTATGATTTGCTTACTATAATGTGTTCCTAATTGGCAGGATGCCTGTCACTGCAATTTGCGAATAAAATAGCTTCACAAGAGACACAGCTGCCTTGTGTGATTTAGGAGGTACCTGCACACCTGTAGGAACTGGAAGCGTCAACTCTGAAGGAGCAGGCTGGGGATATCAGCCCTGAGGTGTCCTGTGCTGAACAAAAGGTTTCCTACAAGAAGATGTGATGCGTTAATGTATGGCCAGGACAATACCCCGAGCATTCTGCATTAATTTGTTGATGTGGGGAAGAGGAATAAAGGAAGGATGAAAGAGGAAAAAACAACGACCCTTTAATAATCCACAGCATTATAAGTATGCGCGGCCATCTGGTGCTGTGAACTTCCATAACCCAGCTTTTCACAAGGAAACAGCCAGCCCATTTCCCCCGTACCAGCCCCGAGTGCGCAGCTACAATCTCGCAGAATTACAGTGGCTACAAAAACAATAAGCACAAAGCTCTTCCCTGCAGCCAGGGATGGCTCCAACTGTACCGCGGCTGCTTCGCCTAGGAGATCACTGGTGTTATGATGGGTTGATGCCACGTTTTAGGCAGCATCACTTCACATCCAGCTCTGAAGGCCAGGAGGCAGCTGCACACGGAGGACTCTTTAACCACCACGGTGGCTGAGGAGTTTTGCATGGAGAAAGCTCAGGGTCAACGGAGCTGGACTTGGAAGGTGGAAGGACTGAATCCCCAAGCAATCAATAATCCTGTGTCTGATCACAGGCCAGGAGGAAGCTGAACACACAGTCCCTCCTGGGCATCTTGCTGTTTGAGACCTTCAGCAAAGCAGACGATGATGACATGGGTGCACTACAAACCAGCACGACCTAAGGTCAGGGCAGAGGCAGGCACAAGGGCAGAACTGCAGCAGCGTCCCTCTGGATTAAACTCTAGGATTGGCTCAGGAAAAGCCTCACAAAATTCATGAAGTGTCCAGACCCCTCAGAACCAAGGTTTCTGTGACTCCAGGGCATCTGTACCCCGTACACGTCTCCCTGTCCCATCTGCACCTTCCAGAGATGCACCACACAGCCCAGGCTCCATCCCACACGTTCAACAGGGTCAAGTGTGCCACGAGCAGTCCAGAAAAAAAAAACACACATGCTAATCAATTCTGTGGATAAATTTAGACTGAAATTTAACTGCCTTTCCTGCAGCAAGAAGTTTCTGTCCCCTTCTGAGCCTGTCTCAGGAAGGAGCAGATGCATCACTGCTGCCTAATTCCTTGTTCAAGACAGCTTCAGCAATCCTCCCGGTAATTTTTTATTTATTTAAGATGAGATGGCAGTAAAGTGTTTTAAAATGCCTACCGTGAACCTTTCTAAATACAGTTTAAGGCTCTTGTTTACCATAATCTGGAAAAGAGATTATTCCTTTTCCTCTCTGAGGCACCCTGTGCATGTTTGCAAACCGCTATCGCATCACCGCCTCTAGGCCAAACAGCCAGCAACCTCCCAATTTTCCAGGGACTGTGGTTTTCTGATGCCCGATTGTTTTTGTTCATCTTCTGTGAAGTCCCTCCCCTTGGCCTGAGGCTTTTTGCTTTGAAGCACACTGCCCTGAGGTGTCAGAGCTTCAGCCTGGCATGCAGCAGGGCCACACCACACCACACACAGTCTTTTCCTACCAGTTTGACACTGCTGTCTCACCTTAACACCTTGCGATCTGTTCTCACATCCTTTTTGGAGAAGTCTACACCTCCGATCTTCTGTCCTCCTCTTATTTCGGGGCACTAGCTTGCTCTTATTTTTAAAAAATTCACATCTGCTATTGCCCTCTGGAATTGAGTGCACTCTGCAGCCCCCCCAATGCAGTGGCCAGCTGCAAATACAAGGCACACACCCGCTCCTCCTCAGCTGGGAAGAAGCCCCACACACCATGGGACCTTAGGCAATGTCCTAGAGGACTGCACTCCCTACATATTCCACTTTAAATAGCGATGGCTCATCAGCATCAATGCGTTTCCAAACAGCGTTTTTTGTTTTTGTTTTACAGATTATTGAACAATTTCACCAAAAAAATAAAAAAATCCCAATGCCAGATCCATCCTTGCCAAGTCCCTGTGCCGAACGATGGAGGAATGGGAACTTCTACCACTTTTGGACGATGAATGTTCCATGAAGTTTTACGTTCTCATCCAAGAGCCAAGCTCATTTCTTAGTTTTTCAAAAGCAGCCTCTCAAGCAAAAAAAACAGCACTGAGTTGTGAGGCATTGGATGGGCTGCCCAGGGAAGTGGTGGAGTCACCACCCCTGAAGGTCTTTAAAAGACGTTTAGATGTAGAGCTCAGTGATGTGGGTTAGAGGAGGACTGGTCAGTGTTAGCTCAGAGGTTGGACTGGGTGATCTTGGAGGTCTCTTCCTGCCTAGACGATTCTGTGATTCTGTGAAGAACTCCAAGAGCTCATAAAATTAAAAGCAAATGAAAAAGATGGAGAAAAAACAGAAAGAACAGAAAGTGGTAAAACTAATTCCAGACCTATCATCATGATTTAACAGTGTATGAATGCTTCTGAGTCTTCAGTGAGAAGCCTTCTGTGTGTCTGAGCTACATACCACTGACTCCAAGTGATCAGACTACAAGAATCCCTACAAAATTATCCTTCAGACAGAGCGGGATCACTGGTGGGAAGCACGCAAAGCCCTGCCTTCTCAGACAGCTCCGTTCCACCTTTCCTTGCCCAGGAAATCGAACTCTTCAGTTAATTACTGTGAGCTCCTGCAATGCTGGGTGCGTTCCGTGCTGATGGCAGCTGACGAGCTGCGGACACGCGGCCAGGATCCGCCAGCACCACGGGGACAGCGGGCGTCTCCGAGCGCCCTACCTCTGAGGCTGGTCTGCGAGGCTCCCGTCTCACCAATCAACGCTAATCTGGTGCATTAGTAAAAGCTCAGTGTTCAGGAAAATCCATAAAAGCATCCACTTAAGTAACAAATGAACTGGAAAACATGCCCGGCATTGCTATCTCTGCGCTCCCGGGGCAGCAGGAGGGCAAATCAGCGGGCTGGTGAGAGTGGAGAAGAGACTGGAGCAAGCCTTGAAGCTCATGCTCCAAACCACCCAAGTTTTTTGTTTTTTGTTTTTTGTTTTTTTTTTTTCCCCCCAGACATGCTGCTGTTGGCCTGAGCCACCCTCTCCAGCTCAAAACAACTCAGTTCCCTGGTGTCTACCAGCCTGAAAGCTTCAGTTGCAATCTTGTCAGATTATGTAATCCCTGAAATCCCGTAAAGAGGCTGCCAAGAAAAAACAAGAAACTCCAACCTGGTATCAACATGCGCTCCCAAAAAACAGTTTTAGCAGCTGAAGATGATCTCTGCAGATCTCTTTGACCTGCCTGAAGTCAAAGTCTTGAATTCCACCCATGCCACTCAAGCCTTCCTTTGCCTCACCCTGAGTAGAGCGCGTGGCTCCTGCTGCAGAAGTCCCACTTGGTCACAGTAAGTTTGAGGCACCTTTTGGCATCAGATGGTTCCAAATATATCAGGAGCAACTGGTCTCTCTAAGGCAGGGTCAGCTGCAGGCCACAGAGTGATTTGCAGCAAGTTGTGTGCTGACAGCCCTTCTTTGCAGCCCTGTTTTGATTAAAATTAGCCTTTAACCAGCAGGGACGGCAGCTGGAGCTTCTGCCAAACCCCAGCCCTTTGAAGCCTCAGACTCTACCCCACTGGAGGAGGCAGCAGCAGGCAGCCCGGTGCTGTCAGTCCCCACGGGGTAAGGAGCTCCTCACCGATGCAGCTCTTTCCCCTGCAGGATTAAGGTTGGCTCTCGCTCGCTGAATTTTGGTCCTGAGCAAACAGGCACGCAGCAGCACGTCTCGTCACTTAAGATGCATCTCTACGAAGGTTTTGGAGAAATGACACATCTGAGCCACAGTAAGAAAGCAAAGGAATGAAATCAAAGGGAAAAAGACCCAGTGACAAAAGGAACTGCCCAGCCTAGTCTCAGGGAAAGGAGTCACACAAGACCACTGGCAGCACTTGACAGTTTAAATCCTTTCTGTTAATAGTTTGTATTCCACAGAGGCAGCTTAATATTCTTTTTCTACCCTACCAATGTCCCTTTATCCCTACATCCCTAATTCCCCAGAAATACT
Source organism: Anas acuta (assembly GCF_963932015.1). Classification (NCBI taxonomy): domain Eukaryota; kingdom Metazoa; phylum Chordata; class Aves; order Anseriformes; family Anatidae; genus Anas; species Anas acuta. The sequence continues at coordinate 11,881,781 of NC_088988.1, read as the reverse complement.
ATACCGCCATTAACAGGATTTTACAGTGCCCAGAAATGCAGAAATAAAACCACACTGAACTGCTGCGGCTAACGGCAAGCCCAGCCAACTCACCTGCCTCCGATGCAGAAAATTCACCAGCCTGATGCCACACACAGCTATGAAACATGAAATTTTAACGGGGTGTCACAGACCAGCTGTATGGAAATGCAGGATGGAGCACTCCCCTCCTTGCTTCCCCTGCCTTTTTGGAGCTCTCTTTAGGGAGAAGAGTTGCAACATATGCTGAAGTACATAGTAAAAAGGCAATAACTATTTTTTTTTATGAATTTCCCTGTGACACACCAATTCCATCAGAGGAGACAAACTTCAAAACCTCAACAAGCAGCCGACGTGAAGGGAAATTATTTTTTTTAATGCATACATTGGTTGTAAGCCTGCACAACGCCCTTTTAGTGGAGGTGTTTCTTTACCTGCAAATAAAGCGTTTTCCAATACAGCGTGCTAAAGTTGTACAGGAATATGGTCACTGATGCACGCTGGGCAGGAGGCTGAAGGATTTTCCAGGTTTTAATTGAGCTGGTAACATTTTGGAGAGCCTAAGATATCTGCTCCTGCGGTTGAAGAGATCTGGACAAACACTTCAGATATGTAAGGAGCAACACAAATGCACCTGTACTCCCACCCACCCAGCAGGTGCATTAGAAGAAAAGAAAGAGCAGAAGCTACGAGAAGTACATTTGTGTGGCTGGCCTTGGTGTTTTGTGCCAGGCTAGGAGAGGCACACTTTCATCCTGTTCAAGTGTTTCAGCTCTTCAAAGCAGAGCATAGTGCCCTTTTCAACAGAGCCATCCGACTGCATCTCGCCACCACTCCTGTCGCTCTACTTAAAAATCACCATGGTCTCACGGCTGTATGAAATGCAAAAGCACATTCCTCTGTAAATTGATATTTTCTTCTTTTTTTCCAAGCAAAAGACTTATAAAAGAGACTTATAAAAAACAAATCTTCCTTACAAGGGAAAAAATCCATAGTTTTTAGAAAAATGCATGCATTTCTGCAGGACTATTGTCGAGCACTTTCACTGTCTGACGAGGCTCCTGGGAGATGAGATACTGCAGCTGATACAAGAAAAAAGCTTTTTAACCCCTGAGGAAGCTAAAACATGGCCCGAGAGACTCGTGTGATCATGCAAATGAGTACTACAAGCGTGCCCTGTGCCTGTTTTCCTTGTTATGCTACATTTCAGCAGCTTGGGAACAACGCTCCATTTCCAGGGAGAGGAGTGAAAAACTGGCCACCCTGCTGGTTTAAAAATATCCCCTCTTCTGGCAGGAATAGCAGAGGACAGCAGACAACAACTGTGCCTTGCATGAGCTTCTCGTGGGTTTAAAGACTGGCTGGCATAGCTGGGGAGGGCGATCCCTCAGTCGGTGCCAGCAGCTGGGGTCCCCATGAGCCACCCCACTGCACCCCAAATGTCCCAGGCACTGAGCCAAGGGAGAACCCGCAGAGGGGTGAATTGGCTTTGCAACGAGCTCCTCGTAGAGGGAAGGGCAGCACAGGATAACGTGCAAAGGTAAGCCTGCAATAAATGGGAGCCTGACTGGCTTCCCTGGCCTCTTGGAGAGGCATGACAGAGTGCCAGTGGGAACAACAGAGGGCAGTGGCGCTTCTCCGTTCCTGGAAATTTAAGGTTTACCTTGAATGTTTTCTAGCATACCTGTCCAAACTCAGTGAGGCCAGGCTGTCCTACTGCTCCTCTTGGGCAGGACAAAGATAAGGAAGATTATCAGCAGGGGGAGTTCTCCCCTGTTAGGCAGCTGGTAGCCTGTAACCCATTTACTTAGCATCGAATGCGTTACACTAAGCTTTAAAATGGGAATCAAAGCTGCAGTTATGATTCACAGGAAAAAAAACGGAGAAATCTGTAGAGCAAACAAAGCATAAAATAGAAAATAAAGATGATGTTGTGAAATTTTTTTTAACCTTACTATTTCTAAAGCAGTTTTACATTTTATTATCAAAAAGGCTGAATTCCTTTTTAATTGCACAGGTGCATGTAAGTAGCTCAGATCTAAGTGACCAGAAGTGCAAAAATGCACATGCAGTTCCAGGCCTGGTAACCAGACAGAGGTCACACGTTCTGCTGCATTAATGCAAAATTTACCATTCTTTAAATAGCCACACCCCGGATTTAAGGATGTTTATCCTGTCCTGGCTGAACTCTCGCACAAGGCAACAAAGATTGTGGAGAGATGTTTTCCATGATATACAACTATAATTTTATCTTCTCCCACAGGAAATTAGTTTCTGCATTAAAATACAAGTATGCAAAATAAAGGTTTTTTTTGTTTGTTTAGTTGTTGGGTTTTTTTTGTTATGGATCTCTGCCACTAAGGCTTTCTGCCAGTTTGTCACTTGTTAGAAAAATCCAGCCATCGTCCCCATAAAACAAATATCGGTCTGTTCCTTTGGAGAGGGACAGGTGATAACTGCAACCAGCTCTAGACTGTGCCAGAAGAAGCCTGCGTTCAAGCTCTACCCCCTTCCTCTCAGAAAGCTCAATAAATGCAGGACACGAATCTTAAAAGTTGACAAGACTTAGCTGACTCCTCCATCACGTGCCGCTAGGGATTTGGGGGTTTACTATCCCTCCACCATCTTTTAACCAGCCTCCACAGCGCAGTCAGTTACAAGAATACTTTGGAAGTACTCCGCAGATTTCCCAACACACTTGGTGTTGCATCGAAGTCGTCAGCTGTGCTGAAATGGCTTTTTGTTCTTACCTTGCTATCCGTCAGGTGGAGGCTAACAGCACGGGCTCTGTTTGCTAATGCACTGCCAGCGCTCTTCACGCTCGCTGTTTCTGATGTCAGCTGCAGACACGGGAAACTATTCTGGGAGAGAGCACTTCTTGCCTTCACTTAGGTGAACCGAGTTAGTTATTACAGGGACACCACACTCCTCCACTCATCTTTTGCTAAGGTAACGTGGGCATCGTGCAATTCACTGCATTCTTCCATCCATAGCAACACCTGCAGAGTTTACTCAGTGCCTGCATTTAACTGGGCACTTTTGACTCCATCAAGGGCAGACGATCATTCAGATGCTGAATGCTCTTGAACAGAAAAATGAAATGCTACGCACATAAAAATTCTGCACAATAAATCTAGCATTTGGTTCTGCTCCTGAGATATTTGTGCTGCATATCTTGGTACCATTAAATTTTTTTCTATGTGCCTCTGTTGGTTTTGTGCAGGATTTGGAGGAGCTGCTGATACACAGGAGGGCAGAATGACCTCAGATGGCTGGAAAAGCAGGCTGGGATCTGGCTGCATCTGCCAGAACCGTCGGGGCAGTTCCAGAGGATGACAGCACACCAGGGATCTCGGATGCTCAGTGAAAGGGCAAGCAGTGACTGCCAAGCTGCAAGCAGGTAAATTCTGACTGGCTGCAAGGAAAAGCATGTTTCACACAAAACTGGGGCAGGAAACTTTTGCAGTGACATCACTGCAACATAGAAATCCTGTAAGTACGCAATGATTTTATGTGCATTTTAGTTACTTTACTTGCCTGTGTTACAAATACCTGAAACTCATGTATATGAATAAGACTGCACCCTCATTTATTTTCCTAGGAAGCTGCCAGGCACTTCAGGGACAGACCTACAGACCACAGTGTGCCCTTTCAGCATGATGGTCCTCGCTACCACGCAAGCAGCCACAGACCGGGTGAACCTAGGGTGCAAAGGAGCCTAGCTGGAAAGTGAAGGTAACCCAGATAAAGAGAAGAAAAAACATGAAAAAAAAATAATGTGTGGATGCAGACAAGGAAAAGACTGAAATACATGCAGCAGAGATCTAAATATGTGAGAACAGAGAAAGAACAGGCTTGGCAACTCAAAAGAAAGGGATGCTGCAAAAGGTTCAGACTCAAAACAAGAACCTGGCCAGAGGGTCTGCTGGGTAGGTAGACAGAAAAGGCTGGTTTCCAAAATGAAGAATGAGCAAGCCTTAAAATACTCAGACCTACAAGAACAACCAGCTTGAAGGCAACAAGCAGCAGTACAACAGAATCACCCAAATGAGGCGGGTACTGGTGGGTACTGCCTCCTGATGATAAATATGCTTTCATGGTTCAATCCCGAATCAATACCCATTACCTCCACGAACCCACGTCACCACTACCAAGTTACGAATCTCCTGTGAAACAAAGATTTTCCCAGATTTTGTGTACTGCAGCATAGCGGGAAGACGAGCACCACATTTTTCTGTAAGAGCCTGAGCTTTCTCCTCTCCAAATCATTTGTAGCCTCAGGTATAACTTCCAGGTCCAGCAGCTCTCCAAGACTGCCCACCAACACACAGACCAGGCAGAGCAAGCTGGAAGCCAGGGAAGCATTTCTTACCTGCAGAGTACAGCGATTTAAACCCATGCCATCACTATGACTCACAAGCCATCAGCAGCAGATGGAGGGGGAAGACGTCAGCAGGCTGCTTTCAAGACTCTCAAAAAAGATGTACAAATGTGAACGGGTGGCTTCCATTCATCAGGAGAGCTTAACACAGTCCAGGAGTTGAGAATTTGATCCTGTGTAGCTTTAACTATTCTGAATCGAGAAAGATTCTTGATTCAGAAGAATCTTCTTGAATCAAGAAAAATCAAGAATAATTTCACTGGCACTCAAAACGTTGTTAAAACACGAACCAAGACACCAAGAACTCAATCCCAGCCCCAACAACCAGGCAGACCCTGAAGAAGCACCTGAGGGCGTCCAGCTGCCCCTCGGTGCTTACAGAGGGCTCAGAATACACAGGAGCTCAAGGATGGTAAAGGAGGAGCTCACCTGCTGTCTGAGCCATTCACAGCTCCAGGTCACTAATTTGAAGGCATCACTTGTTTGAATACTGATGTCCAAAGAGTCTCTCCAATGCAGAGGGGGAGGCGTTTGTCACGAACAGCGGTGAGAGCAGTGAAAAAACAGCACGCTTTATCAAACAGATCACCACCAAAGGGACGTTAGGGACAGTCAGAGGAACAATGTCCCCTAAGAAACCAACTGTAACTCGGGTATTGTGACCACAAGAAGTCCATGGCTACACCACCTCAGCCTTAATGAGGAGTGTAGGCTACGCTACAGCCCCTCCTCTTGTTAAAAAACATTTTGCTGGTAAAAAATCATTCTCAGTTCTGTGGTCCTTTTACCTAAAATACCATCAGCATGATGTAACTGCTGACGTACAATGATGATCAACAAAAACTGCTCAGCCTTGACTGCAGAAAGTAAAGGCAACTCTCCAAAGAGTTCACCTTCCCAGAAAACAGCCCCAAAGAGGAAAGGCACCACACACTCATGGGAGCAGAAAGAGATGCTTAAACACGGGGCTTCGGCAGCTGTCCCCAAAATTCCCAGAGCCCTTTCACACCCAGCACTGGAAGCAGCAGGGATAGTTTTTGGAAGACTGCATCTTAGAGCTGACCCAGCCTGCTGAGGGCACAGGGAAAATAAGCAAAAACCTAAACAGCAAAAATATGCAGCGAGGGAAGCTGTCAAAGAAAGGAGAAATCACAGCGAGGGCAGCAGGGGGCAAGCCAGGCAGGCAGAACGAGGAGATGGGTTTTGTGTTCCTACTTCAGATCCGAATGAGTCACCAAACAGAGAGGGGCAAGAGTCACAAGCAGCACACAATTTACACCACATTTTCCTTTATAGATGCATAATGTCAATACAGACTCATTTCTCCCAAGGAAAAAAAATAAAAAATAAAAAGAGTTCTGCAGGAGAGAGGGAAGTTGAACCAACTCTGTCATCTGCAAAACGCTTTTCATCACCAATCAGCCTGTACACACTGCCTGCTTTTTCACCCACATAAGAGGAACTACAGCACTGGGTCATAATTAAAGGGTTCAAGAACATTTCTATTTACCAGGAAATGTTTTCCCTCCGTACGTTTTACATCTCTAGCCTTACCAAAGGAGTATCATACAAGTTAAATCAGCCCGTGGGAGTTGGTGGGCCTCAGGACTGATTTGATTCTGAAGGCTGGTTGAAGCAGCACTGCCTGCAAACCAGGAGCCCAGACCCTACAAAATGCACGGTACCTGCTCTGCTCACGTCAGACAGGATGACTGAGCGTCCCAGCACACTGCACAGAACACCTCCGAGCTCGGCAGCTCTTGGGAGAGGACAAAGCTCCAGGCTGAGAGAAGGAATGACCAGCAGCTCTACTAAAACTGAAAGTTAAGAATGTAAGAGGACAGATCAAACATTAACTACTGCAGTCTGGTGTCTCCAACCTCAGCCCTCCCTCTGCAGCTGGCTGAAGAAAACAAGCACCGTGCTGCAATTAAACACTGCCCCCCTCCAAACCCTCAAGCCTCAGAAACTTGTGTCTCAGTGACCTCTTTATACTTGCATTTTTTTAATGCGCATCTCTCCATTGATTTGTCTTCCACGAATTCATCCAGGTGCTCTTTGAACTCAGGCCAACTACTGAGGTCTGCAGCACCTGCACGCGGGAGGCGCACAGCCCTCGTTTTTACTGCCTGAATGAACTCTGCTCCATCAGCAACTGTGCTGCTTCATTAGCAAACTTGGCCTCGATCGCTTTTGGGCAGAAGGACACAGATCCCTATACCTCCAGTTTTCCTTCACCATGACACACTGACCACGTTTAAAGTTTGTGCTTCTGCTCTTCAGGGAGTTGTTCATTAAGAGATGTTCCTGCACCAGCACCCACCAGCAGTGAACGACTGCCAAAAGCTGATCCTGTTTTATCAATAGAAAAACAGAGGAGGAGAAGTGACCTGCCAAGATCAGATACCAAAACCGGAACAATCAGACTCTGGCTTGGTTTCCCAATTCATCCGTAACACGTTATATTCCACTTCTTCCAGCAAATTTCCCAGGTGTGTTAAGGAACATAAAAATATCGGTGTTCAATAGAAGGAAAAGCTTTGAACCAGAATCAGAACGAGCCTGTCTTAGCAGGGTAATGATGGGCTGATGTTCATTTCCCCCCTCTCCAATTCAAAAGGAAACTCTGAATGGAATCCCAGCTTCATTTCTCAGACAACTTTAAACTACAGAAAGATGCCCAGAAATTGCTTTTATCCTCACAGCTTCAATTAAAATATTTCCGATTTTTTTTTTAGTGAGCTCTAATAAAACAGGGGAAAGAAAATGATGTTGTAGCAGACTACTTCAAGGCACCTAACTCTTGCTCAGAGATGCCCAGAAAAGCACGCCACGTTACAAAGGCAGCTTTTCTTCATCCTCACCCTGCCCATTACGCCGAGCAGTTCCGAAAGCACAGAAGGAGACGCAGGAGATAATCAGGGCAGTGATGTCAGCGCTACCTGAATAAGCTATTATGGGAGACCTCTGCTATTGATCTGCTAACAGCCTCTTGAAACACAGCTCACGCTCCAGGAACAGGAGAGCAGTGCTAAGTAGGTCCCAGCCAGAGCAGCTCCATTAGCTGGACACGAGCTCGCTTGTTTTTCCAGAAAATGGAGCTACTTCTCAGGTCAGCATGCACGGTGGCTTTTATTCCTCTCTCAATACAGCTTTGTCCTGGCCAGGTTTTAAGGCCAGATCTTTAAGAAATAGGATTTGAGACCGATTCTCAGGCTCCTGCCACCGTTGCAGCGTGACTGCAGCAGCACCCTCGGGAATTCAGCTCCCTCTCCCAAGTCCTTTGCTACCGAAACTTGTCTGAGCCGCACAGCTCAGGCTGTCAGCACCCCGCACACTGCTGTGCAGCTTCTTTTGAAGCTTCCTTTTCCATTTCACATCTTCAAAGTTTGTATTACAGAAAGAAAAAAGAAAAAAAACAACAGTTGTTTCCGTGAAACCTCTCCTTCTGAATCTATCCAAGATGCTTCTGCAACACAGCCAAGCGCTCTGCCCAGTTGTGTTCCAAATAAACCAGGACTCGCGGCTCCTGCTGTTTCCATTAATCTGACAAATGTATCAGCGGGCCCACTTCTGACATCTTCCCACTTCTTCCAGTGGGACACAGAAAAAGACCAATTTTCTGTGAACGTCAGACATTTGGAAGCATTTAAAAGCCCAGAAAATGACTAAGAAAGCTGGCAAGGTGCAGGAAAGACGCCAGGCACCTCTACATCTCTGGCTCACTTGGTTTCCACCTAGAATTTACGCGTAAACTGGGCAGCCTGGTAGTGCATCTCCTGCCAACGTGCAGCTACCGTCAAACCTGTCTGCAATTCAGGGGCACAGGCTCAATTACAGCAGTAAATTAAAGCATCCATTTTCCCTGGCGCTGGAGCAGAAAGCATCTGGGCAAACGATACAGGCTGTTGGCTGACACGTACCTTACTCCAAAGCAGTAAAACGTCTCAAAGCTTCCCAAAACAACCATCCACATCACACACAGCCTCCACAACAGCCTCGTAAAGTGTCGTTTATGGTGGGATAAGGAGTAAAATGCTTCAGGCTTGTGCACTGGCACTTTCAAGATGCACACAGCCTGGTTAGTGCTTGTTCACTGCGCTGCCTTCGCTTCTGCAACCTACACGGATCCAGTGGCCCTAAACACAAGGAAGTCAAAAACTCTCAAAAGGATTCAGCTCTGGCACAAGGACTAGAGGACATCAAATAAAGTTACCCCAGGGGACACACACACACACCCCCTTCAAGCACTTTTTTGGATGAAGAGCCCTAGTCTGTTCACTCACTCTTTAAAGGGAATATTTTTATTTACTCATGCTGCCCTTCCTGTAGGTCTTCCAGTTCTGCATTTTTCCCAGCAGGAGCCACACACCCCAACGCTCACAGGCAGGTGCACAATGCAGATGGCACAGCAGGGACACGTGCAGTAGTAACACTAAATCCAGCATTAGTTGGCTTTTGAATACAAGAAACAAAATAACGTTTGGAAGCATTTAACCAAAATCATTTCTTCTAAAGACCAAGCAGCACCTTCAGAGCTCACCACCATTCATGGACTATTCAGATCGCCTTTTTTCCCCACGGGACCACTTTGAGGGACCACGTGATACATTGGCTGATGTTTGTTGTGGATAAACTTACTCGGTCTTGCATCACGTCTCAGTTCTGTTTTTAACCTCAACAACCGGTATCATCAGCACAATTCACTGCAGGTCAAGACCATCCTGTCCCTTGCTTCTGTGACTCCAGCCTGATGTGGCCCCATTTACCTCAACCCTTTGAGCTCTGCCCATCAGCCAATTGCTCACCCGTCGGATGTTTTTGTTTAGCTGTATGCTGGGCATTTGGTCCAGTAGGATCCTATGGGAAACTGTGTCAAAAGCTTTACCGAAATCCAAAAAGATCACAACAGCTGGTTTTCCTTGATCAAAGAGATGGGTAATCTTATAAAATGAAATTAAATTTGTTAAGCAGGACCTACCCCTCGTGAACCCATGTTGGCTGTGACCTACGACTGCTCTGTCCCCCAGCTGTGTCTCAATAACTCTCAGGACAATTTTCTCCCTAATTTTACCAGGCAGTGACATGAGACTGACAGGCCTGTTGTTACCAGGTTCTTCTTTCTTCCCTTCTTGAAAATTGGTAAAACACTAGCCAGCTTCCAGTCAACAGGGACCTCTCCAGATTCCCAAGACCATTGAAAAATAATTGGGAGGTCCCACAATGACCTCCGCCAGCTCTCTAGGCACCCTGGGATGAATCCCATGCAGACCCATGAACTTGTAGGGATCCAGGTGGAGCAGCAAATCCAGCACACCTTCAGGGTTGGCTGGGAGTTTATTATTCCTACCATCACAGTCCTCCAGCTCAGGACACCTGGTGTCCCAAAGCCCATCGTCAGCGTTGAAGACAGAGGCAAAGAAGGCATTAAACATCTCTGCTTTGCCTATGTCCTTGTCTGTGAGATGAGCTCTCTCGGGCTTCTCCTTACTATTATCATGATAAACTTAGCCAAAAGTTCTGCAGAAAGGTAAAAAGAGCAAGTGAAAAACAACCCGAGTCACAGAATTTCATGCCCACAAGCACACGCACTGAGGGCTGGAGAGATTAGACAGTAACACCAAGTTACCTGTACACCACCCAGCCCCACATCAGCTACTGACACTTGGGAAATCTCTCGGGGAGACCGCACACTGCTCTCTACCTCATTAGCCAGGTGCTTAGAGGAGCCCAAACAAACAGAGTATCAGAAACCCTGTGGGAAGACGTGAACAACCAGAGACCTTTCTATGCCACAACACAAGGCCTTGGTGCTCAATATACTGAACAACATGAATAATCTCCCTGTCTCAAAGATCAGCAGTTACCCTCCTCTAGGCTACAGCAAAAATCAGATTAAAAAAGGTCCCACGAGGGAAGAAGCAAATTTTTGGACAGTTATTCCACTGAAGGCATGAGGTTCATGCCTCAGGACCTAAAGAGCACGTGTCCCTTAGTCTGCCATAGCCTCATCTTTCAGCATAGGTGTTTTTCAGGCTACACTTGGAGCTGCATCTGAAATCCAACCAGGTATGTACATAGCACATTTCAAAAACTCAGCCTGGCATGAGTTTCAATAGCATCCCAACTAGAAACCAGCAAGTATTCCAGTTCTGTCAGTCCCTTCAGTTCTGTTCTGCAGGAACTGATCTCTTCTTTCTTTAGAAACACTTTTCCTCAAGAAGCTCGCTGTGCTGCAATGGGAGCACTTTTGGAAAGCGGAGAGAAAGCATAAAGGGATTTTAAAGGCCAGAATCACAAATTTTTCACGCTGCTCACGTTACCGCCCTGCACAAGCCAGCCAGCTCCTGGAAATCACACAGACCCACGTACAGAGTGCTTCTTGTTCGACTTCCCCTCACCTTAAACCCTGCCCCACTCACCTCGCCCGAGTAACTGTATTTTCCTTTCAGGATCTGCCGGTATAAGCGGGTGCGGTTGTCATCTTCAAAGGGCATGGTGCCGCTCAGGAGGATGTAGGAGATCACGCCCAGCGCCCACATGTCCACCGAGTTAGTGTAGGGCTTCCTGACCAGGATCTCCGGAGCAATGTACTCCGGGGTCCCACAGGTGGTTTTCATCAGGCAGTCATCGCCCTTCTTCCGAGCGCTTGCCAGTCCAAAGTCCGTAATCATGATTTTGGAATCCGTCCCGGGATGGTAGTAGAGCAGATTCTCGGGCTTCAAGTCCCGGTGCGTGATACCCAGCGTATGCAGGTACCTCACCCCGTCCAGCACCATCTGCAGCACGCGCGTGGCATCCCTCTCCGTGAAGGAGCCTTTGGCAATGATCCGGTCGAACAGTTCTCCCCCGGTCGCCAGCTCCATCACCATGTACACGCGGTCCTGGGTCTCAAACACCTCTATCAGCTGGATTATGTTGGTGTGCCGCACCCGCCGCAGCACGCTGAGCTCCGACTCGCACACCTCCCTCCCCTCCCGGTATTTGGTCTCGATCATCTTGATGGCGTAGGGCTGCTTGGTGGCCTTGTGCTCCACCCGTACAACGCGGCTAAAGCTTCCCCTTCCGATCAGGGCTTTAATGTCGTACTTGGCCGTCACTCTGGGGTCAAATTTGGCGCGGTATTTAGCCACTTTGTTCTTGCGGGGTTCGGGCTGGTCCACGTGGGGAGGCAGGTGGGTACCGGGATACGGGTTAGCGTGACGCGGAGGCGAGGGAGAGCCAGCTTTGATGACAGCCCCACAGTCATCTTTGATGAAGTGCTTGTATATGTCATTGTGGCCTGTGTAAGGTTCTACTTTTTTAACCAGGTCTAGCTGCACATCTTTGGGGGGCTCGGGAAGAACCTTGCTTGTCCCACAGCCCATCACTGAAGGGTGTTAATTCCCTGTCAAGGCATTTTCCCAGGGCAGCATCAGCAGCAACCACATCTGCAGCAACTCCCACATCCGAACCTTACAAAAAAGACAAAAAAAACACAGATAAACAGGAATCAAGGCAGTCAAGTTTCAAACAAGAAAAAATGCAAGCGGTTCATGTCTCAACAGAGCCATGCTACCACAAACTAAGAGCTGGGAATTTACACCATACTTCACTACAGAGCATGCACAATGCTTTGCCACTTTCATGACAAGATAGTGCCTATAAAAAAAAAAAAAAACAGTCCTGGTCAGAACAGATGTCCATGGAAATTCCACAGCTCCCCTTTTTCATTAAGCACAGTTTGTCTAAAGCTGTCTCCCAGCTGAGCACTGAATCACAGAACAGCTGAGATTGGAAGAGACCTCTGCAGGTCACCTCATCCAGCCCCAGCTGCTGAACAAAGGTCAAGGAACGAGCTGAGTGCTTTCCTTAGCTTTGTTCAATCTGATAAACTTTGTAAGACACCCAATGTCCCAAATCTTTTAGTTCTGAAATTTCTCATTAGAACTCCACAAACTATCTCAGCAGCTTGTTCATTCAACAAACCCTCCTGACATTTCCTTTATGTTGTAAGTGGTACTGGTGTTTTGAATCTTTCACTACTTAGCTCTTAGGGATCAATGAAACTGCGCAGAAGGCAAGGAATACGGAGACAGAGGCAGGCTGCTTTTAAGATGCATTTTACCAATTAATTTAGTGCACCTCTTGGGGGAGAAAGAAAAAAAAAAAACAAAACAGATCTTGTTTAACCAGAGCAAGCTTTTAGCTTCATTCTCCAAGCCCTAAGAAATCAAGTGGGCTCTGACATTGGGAAGCGTCTTGACTCAGTTTTGCTTTCTTTTGCGTCTTCAGAGACCAAGCTGCTCTTCTGTTCTTCCCTACAGAGCTGCATCTAGCTGTGATAAGGAAGTGGAATTGCCACCAGCTGTTCCAGATGGGAGCAAAGAGAGGTCCAGCTCCCCACACCGTGTTCCAACAGAGCCAAATCAGCTGCGGCCCAGCAAGTCTTTACTTTAGGTCCTGATTAAAACAGTCTGGAGGTGGATAAACTGCCTGCATGCATTCTGGCAATTAGCTGGGCAGTTTTACGATCCTACTCTTTGGCTCAGCGTGGTGCCTCAGCGTTTGCAGAGGACTGTAGCAGAGCTGTTTGCCTCGAGATCCAGCTTACCAGCACCAAGCGTGTCCTCACTCATCCACCACCTCCCCGAGGAACCGCTCAGCACCAACAGCAGGAGGTGCTTTAGCAGGGCCTCAGGAAGAAGCTCAGGCTCCACGTTCAGTCTGGAAAGGAAACACGGGTTAGTTAGGATTTTATTTTTAAAATCAGACACGAACACGGTGACTTCTTGTGCAACCTACGGGCTGTGCCAAGGGCAGGCACGAGCACGGCTGCACCACAGGGCAATTAACTTCACACAACGCTTAATTAAGCCTTGGAGTCACCGACAGCTGGCTGTTTTCTCGGATTAGCGCCCTGCCACCACGAATATATTTAATATTTACACCACCCCCGAGTAACGCCGTGCGCCAACCCCCCGATACCCAGCGGAGGGCGGGCAGGCAGCGACCGGAGAACCCCGGGGGGCTACGGGGGGACGTCCCGAGCACCCGAGGCTCCCTCCCGGAGCCCCTCAGGCCGCCGGCGGAGCCCCGGGGGCCGGGCACGGAGCGGGGGTCCCGGTGCGCGGCCCCCTCCCCTGCCCGCGGGGTCCCGCTGCGGGCCCCGCACTCACCTCAGGCCGCTCGGCCCCGGCCCGGCCCCGCCTCCCGACGTCAGCGCCGCGCGCCGCGCACGCCCGTGGCTGGGAGAGGAGGGGAGGGAGGGGGGGGTGGTGCCTGCAGCGCCCCCTGCCGGCGGCCTCCGGGAGGTGGCGGTGTTGTGGGGGGGGGGGGGGGGAGCCAGGCATGGCCGCCCCTGTGAGGGCTCAGTGAGGGGATTGGGACTCCCGCTGTGGTGGTTGTGGGGGCTCCGCGCCCTGTGTTGTTGCACCAAGCAGCCCCGAGGCACGGCCAGCCCGTGCCCTGTATGCCAGCACTGCACACTTGCCCGTCAAGCAGCCCCTCTTCACGCCCCCCACCATTTTAGGCAGCTCCTCAGGGGCGCTGTGTGTCCTCCCCTCAGGGCAGCCCTGGCAGCGGTAACCTCACGGAGCACTGCATTCCCTCAGGGCTCTGTGTTGTCTGATATCCTCACGGCTGGCTCATGAGAACGTCAGTCCAGGCGGTTGTAGCTCTCCATCGCTGCTGCTAATTGTCGGTGCAGAGAGCCAACACGTATTGAAATCCTACGCCAGAACCTCAGATTTCTGAGAGCTTCAATCGGAGCATCTCTTTCTTGTATTATTTATGCCATGGAGGCCCACCAGAGCCAAGAGAACGTTGCACCAGACATCCACAACAAGCCAGCATGTCCACCCTGAAAACTACCCAGGGACAAGGCCAGGAAGGACTCACAGCTTGCAGCAGAAGCCAAGAAGAACAGTTATGGAGATCATCCATCCAGGGATAAATTGGTTACAATATTGTAAGTTTGGGTTCAGAACTAGACAGAAAACTTCCTTCACGTTCCAGGAGACCGCTGTAGGATGAACCACCTCTGACTGCCTGCTGACTTTCAGCACCTGTTCAGAGGAGAACTGACCAAGGCCAACATGACCAAGGCACGGCTTTGGGATTCATTTTGAGATCCCAGAATCACAGATTCATCCGGGTTGGAAGAGACCTCTGAGATCACCAAGTCCAACCTCTGACCTAACACTGACCAGTCCTCCACTAACCCACATCACTGAGCTCTACATCTAAATGTCTTTTAGAGACCTCCAGGGATGGTGACTCCACCACTTCCCTGGGCAGCCCATCCCAATGCCTCACAACCCTTTCGGTAAAGAAGTTCTTGCTAATAGATGAAAACACAGAGGACAATTTAGCCACGACAGCTGTTGTTCAATCCAGAGCCATTTTTCCAGCTACAGCCAGCAAAGTTTCATGCCCGTGGTAAACGCAGCTGGGGCTCCAGGTGCCGGGGAGGCTCTGTAGCCTCCCACCCCAACAAGATCTGTGTGCACCACTTTGCCAAGCTTCACCCTGCTCCTCCTTGCCTGCCTCTTCAGAAAACCCTACAAATAAAACCATCACAAAATCACAAAATAGGCTGCAGGGATCTCTGCAAAGCAGCAGCAGCAGAGGTGGCCCTGTAGTAGCCTGGCTGCTCCCTCCCGGGAACCATCATGCCTCTTCCACTCCTCAGGCTGTGGAGGGACAAAGTGAAGGGCGCAGGGCTCACAGCAAGGTCATTCTTTGCCATACAAAGACCACCAGGGGAGTGCACTGGGCTCAGCCTCAATGGACATGAAGCCAGGTGACAGCTTGTTCCCAAACCCACATGGTAGCGAGCTCAAGGTTGTCCCAGCAAGGCCGAGCAGAGGTCGGAGCAGGAGGATGTTCAATTAAATCTGCTTAGAAAAGGAAATCCAACTTCCCATATGCCTCTGTGGAGAAATAAAGCCCCAAAGCCGAGCGCAGAGGGGGTGCCAGGCTGGGGGCCGAGCGTGGCCCCGCTGCAGAGGTGACTCTGGCTCAGCTGTTCCTGCTGGGGAACAATCCTGGGGATTGGGGTTGCCGTTTTGTGTTCCTATGGAAAGTTCGACATTTGGCTGGGCAGAAATCCCCACACGGCCTCGGACAGAGGCCAGCCCTGTGACACAGTGTCCTCTGCTCTCTGTCAGCCCTGAGCCCGGCTGGAGCATGGAGAGCACTTGGGAAGCATCAAAGCATGGGAGAAGGTGTCACACCGTCTCCTTGCAGCCCTCACCTTCACCAGCAGGAATTTCCTTGGGTGAAGGAAAGGAAGATCAAACCACAGTGTGGTGGAGGCAGCGAGCAGCATGGCCAGGACATCGGCCCTCGTGTCACCATGCCACGTGCGCTGTCGTGGTCACACAGCTGCCCAGAATAGTGTCACCATCTGGTTCCAGCTGCCCAGGGATGTGGGAGCCTCTCCAGTCCCTTCTGCGATTACAAAAAGTGAATTTGTGCATCAACTCAACCTAACTCTGCCTTCCCTTATCCCTCTTTTTTTTTTTTTTTAATAATTCAGGTTTGTCTCTTAGAAAAGAGAGAGGGAGATAATGTCTGCCGAGCATTTAATCTTCTGCCCAAAGAATAGCAGAGAGCAAATTAGGATCTACTCCAATTAATTTGCCTTGATGGGCAAAATCTGGAGAGCAGCCATATCTGGGAATTAAGAACAAAAGCGGGGAGTGTAAAGTAGGTCGCTGGAGTTTCATAACCCGAGCGATGGGTTTTCGCGACGTGCCGGGTGCTCAAAGGTGCCCGTCCAGCCCCACCGGTGAGCACCGGTGGCTGTGGCGCTGCTGTGAGCACCCACCTGTGGGGAAACCTTTGAGCTGGGTTTGGGATTTAAAGGAAAAAAATAACTGGCAGGACGAAGTGGATGGGGACATGGCGCTGGGGACCAGCCAGCCACACCACGTGAGCTCTGCTGGAGGAGTCAGTTACTCCTCTGGCTGCATTTTAGGGAGAAAATCCTTTCAGGGAAAAAAAATAATGTTTTTTTTTTTAATGCCTAAGCAGAGCTTTCCCCAGAACCAGCCTGGAATAAACCTTACCAGTGCGGTGTCAGCTTGTGCAGTTGCTTTAAGGACAGCAAGAGGCAGGCCAGCGTGCAGTGAGCCAGCTGCTGGGTGCAGGAAGGAAGCTGTGTCCCTCGCTTTGCCCTGTCTGCCTTTGCCACAACCCCCTGAACCCAAGCTGGGGACGGACACTGCCTTGTGCCATGACCCTCCTCCAAAGCTAGAGAGCAGAGAAAGGCGAAAGAGTTGATAAACGTGGCTCTGCCGGGATGTTTGTGTTGCTCCCAGGACAGGATGAAGTCCTCCACACTCATGCCTCAGAGCCTGCAGGATGCGTGGTGACGTTCTGGTGTGCGAGGCACACGTGGTTGTGACACATCCCAGCGCGCAGGGCACATATTCAAGGGTGTGGACCACGTCTGGTTTATGGCCCGTTGCAGGGAACACGTGACATATTCAAGGTGTGGGACACAGGCAGTGACACAGCCTGAGGTACAGGATGAGTTTCCATGTGCAGAAGGGCTCCCAGGCACCCACCCACCAGCTCCTGGTGTGGCCGGGGCTGGGCATCTTGCTGCACACCCGGTGGCCCTCCGGCCCCTGGCCACCTCCCGCCGCCCCTCGGAGGTGCTGCCGGGGCAGCGGGCACCCTCCCGGCCAGCGTTTATCCTCTTAGCCATCCTGCAGCGATCCGGCACTAATTCAGCCTTAAACACAGGATTGTCAGAAATTGGAAATGGAAGAATAGGCAGATTATCCCCCCGGCGCCAGCGTTAAACACGGGGAGCGGCAGCTGCCGCGCGAGGAGGGCTGGGGCAGCGTTCTGCCCCCAGGCTCAGCATCCTCGCCGCGCGGCGCTTTGCGCCCCCTCAGCCAGCTCCAGGCTGGCTAATGAATTAAATAGCAGGTTATGCCAGGCCCGTGTTAACTGGAAACACCGGCTCTATCCCCAAAAAAGCTTTAAACCCAGCAGATGCTCCACGGACAGCTGCCAGCGGTGACCGAGGCTGGGTCTACCACTGCTGCGACAAACCTCTGCCAAGACAGCAGCCCCAGCAGGAGGTTTTCCAGCTTCTGCAGTGAATCGGGACAGCGTTTTCCCTGGCTCAGCAAGGATGGCAAGAGCTGAACGCCTCAGGGAGATGTTCAGATAGAGACCAGGGTGCAAAAGCTTCCAGGACAACACCAAGGCTGATTGCGGGAGCCTTTGCAGTCCCACAGACAAAGCACAGTGCTACAAAATGTGGAGAAAAAGAAAAAAAACACAGAGGCTAGGATGTTTTGCATTGCACTGTGGCACTCATGCCAGCCAGAGGACCCTGGTGGCCAAAGGATGGTTTCTCACGTGCCACTGCTACGGCCAGACCCAGAGGCTGGCGCTGCGGGCAGTTCTCTGTGCCACAGGGGGCCCCTTTGGGATTTTAGCGTCCCTTCAGGTGGGGGGAGCTGCACATTCCCTTGGGAGCAGGGAGGTCGCCTCACCACGCTGGGAGCTGCTTTGCCACGATGGGTTTTCTAGAAAAGAAACCGAATTTTGCAGCGTAACAGCAGCAGGGATGGGAACAACAGCACAGAGCAAGCCGTGCGGCCGGGGCTGGCACGGCCAAGTTGCACGGCAGCGCAGCACCTTGGCCTGACTTCAGCAAGTCCCACTTGGGACCTGGATAGGGGGTCAGCTCCCAGGTTTTTCACCTTTATAAGCTCATTAAAAAAATAAATAAATAAAAATAAATTAAAAAAAAAACTCTTTTCCCTACAATCCCCCATTTCCTTCATGATCATTAGTCATGGATCACGATGATTAATAGGACCAAACATAGCAGGACTAGAATAAAAGATGGAAAATTGGAATCTCTGCAGCAAACTGCATGATGCCGCTGGTGTGGGCTGGGGCACAGGGGCACCTTGGTGGCACCCCAGCCCAAAGCTTGGCCGAGCATTCAGGCTCCCGCAAGGAAGAAGCCAGATGAATTACACCACAGCCTGGCTCTGCTGGGAAGACAAAATCCCAGCAAAGCCCTTAAGGTCCCTCCGGGGGACAGCAGGGCAGTGGGAAACCCTCGTGCCACCTGGGTGTGCCCTGTGCTGAGGCCATCGGGGTCCCGTGGGGTCCCAGCACAGCCACGGGGAGGGCGCAAAGCCACCCCGAGACCGACGGGGCTCTGGAAGGGCACAGCAGAAAGACGGGAGAAATGTAAAAGCATCTTTTAATACAAATATAAATATAAATCCATCTGAAGGGCTCCGGGAGAGAGAGAGAGGGCCGTGCCCTGCGAGCGAGGCCTGGTGGGGGCTGCAGGGCATCGCCAGGTCCCCCGGCAGCGGGTGCAGGGCTAGAGCCGGGCCAGCAGCAGCACTGGGGCCAGCAGGGGCAGGAGGCCGGGGCGGCGCAGGGTGGCCGAGCCCCGCAGCGTGGCCTGGTTGGTCTCGGCGGGCGGCGAGCCCCGGGCGCTGGCCAGGCGCCCCCGGGCGCTGCAGAGCTCCTGCAGGTTCCCCTGGAACTGGATCTTGCGGGACTCCTGGCGCAGAGACTCCCAGATGGCGGCCGCCTCCTCGGGGCAGCTCGACAGCACCTCGCTGGCGCAGGCGTGGAAATCGTCCCAGGACCTGGGGGACAGGGACAGGCGTGGGGAGGGGACCGGAGCCGGTGACCCCCCCAGCAGCTCCCGCACACGCTGGGCAGAGGGACGGGGACGGGGATGGGGATGGGGATGGGGTTAGGGCCACTCACTTGCAGATGGTGTCCAGCTCCTGCGCCTCCTGGGTGCCCTCCTCCTGCTGCTGCTGCTGCCGGACGCTCTGGGCCATGCTGTCCCCCAGGCTGATGAGGCAGCCGGCGAAGCCCTTGTAGATGGTGTCGCACTTCCCTGCCATGCTGACGGGCTCCTGGGTGGCGGCTGCAGGGGGACAGGAGAGATGGAGCTGAGCCCCCCCACACCCACACCCAGCAGGCAGCGGTGGCAGCGGGCTCCGAAATACGGCGAGGGGCCGGTCCCCTCCTGCATCCCACCAGCGTCATCTCCCCGTGACCAAGGGGCAGGACAGGGGGGCAGCTCTGTCTGGGGGTGCTCCAGCAAATGGCTCGGGTGCATTGAAACCCCAAATCCCCCAGAGGAAAAGGGGCTGAGGAGGCTGGAGGCTGCAACAGGACCTCCTGGCCTGGCCCTCCTCAAGAGCAGCTTCCCTGCGGTACTCAGAGCTGCAGGACCAAGGAGAAGGAAGAGGATGGCAAAAAGTTCATCCTTCTCAGCCTGCTGCTGGTGCAAGCAAAGAGGCAATGAAGTAATTAAAACATCGGGTTTTAAAGGGAAAATGCAGCTGGTGTTGAGAGGCCCCATGGAGTGGGGTTCGCACCCACACAGGGAGCAGGAGCGCGTTCCTCTGGAGCCCTCGAAATTAAAACACCCTGCTGAACCCTTGCTCCTGGTCCGTGGCACACGGATCCCTTGCGGATCCCACAAGCAATGCTGCCATTAGCCGCAGCAGAAAAGCCACACAACAGCTCTCTTCGCATCGGGCCTCCCAGGATCTCTCCAGAGCCATCTGTCCAGCCCTTTTATCCCCCAACAGCAAAGATTAATTTGTGAGTACAACACAGAAAACAAAAGCAAAGGCTCAACTGGCTGAGCAAGCTGAGGCCACTGCTCTAACAGCAAGAAGAGAAGGAAAAGATGGAAGAGGCACAAGTGCAGGCTTCGCCCCGGGAAGCTGCTGTTCCCTGCTGTGCCCCACAAAGGATGAGCCCCAGGTGTCCCAGACCTGCTACCACAGAGCTGGGGGTGCCCAACACCTCTTCTTCTCCTTCCCACTGCAGGGACCCCACGAAGCAGGGGCTGAGAGGGACACAGAGGTTTTGGGGCCAGGGCAGACCCCAGTCACTGCCCCAGCCCACACGGCTCAACCCATGTCCCTGCTCCGTGTCCCCAGGAGCGTTTGCAGGTTCAGCCCCAGGTTGGTGGCGGGATGTCCCATCAGGACGGACACGGAGCTGGGGTCACAGCTTGCAGGGAGGGGCTGCTCCATCTCCATCCCACCCCCTTTGGCTGGGACCAGCTCGCTCCTGCTCCCAGCCAGGCTGATACGGGAGAGCTGTGCTGGGACAGACAAACAGAGGCTCCAAAGAGGCCGGTGGCACCGCGGGGATCCCCAAAAAGGGGATGGACGAGGACGCAGGAATGCTTGGCCACATCACCAGAGTCGCAAGGTTGTTGGAAATGCCGTGCGCAGTGCTGCAGGGAGCTCTGAGAGCTGAGGACGGCTGAAGTGGTGAGGTTGGTCCTGTCAGCTCCTCCCGGGGAAGGAGGCAGCCGAAAATCGCCCGTTCCCCCAGGAGGTCTCCAGGAAGCCGTGACACACTGCCAACATCCTGTGGCTAGAACGTGGCCCCAACGCACACAGCTGCAGCCAAGATGGGGCGAGAGTAAGCCTATACCACCAAGCAGCTCTGTGCTGAGAACACCACGGCCACGCCGCTGGGCCAAGTCCCAGGTTGGCAGCAGCCACACGGGTCGCAGGCATCACCGGTATCAGCAGGATGAGTGAGATCCGGAAACCTGCTTTCAGCAAGCTCGAGTCCAAGCGAGTCCGTGCCCACGAGGATGGGCAAGGCGAGAGGTGCGGGCAGGAGAAACCCCCCCGGACAAAGCGCACCCAGCGCCGGGGGAGGCGAGCGGCACCCCCGGGGAGCCCCGAGGGAACGCGGGGTCAAAGCCCGGGGTTGCTGCCGAGCACCGACACAGCCGCCCTGCTCCTGGGGAGGACCCGAATCGTTTCACAAAAACCCTACAAAACCCACCCCGTGCCCGGCAACCCGCGGCCCCCCTCTGCTTCGGGGCAGGGACCCCCTCGGGGAACGGAGCCCGGGCTCCGCGGGGGGAACCGGCTCGGAGATGCCGGCACCTGGAGAGCCCCCGGGAGCGGTGCCCAGCCCAACCTCCCCGTCTCGTCCCACACCCCCGAGCCCCCCTCGCCGTCCCGGGGCACTCACCGAGGTGCAGGAGCTGCAGGAGCAGCGGGCACACGACGGGCAGCAGCCGCCAGCAGCCCATGGTGCGGAGCCACCGCCGCCGCCGCCGCCCCGTGTGCGCCGCGCTCCGCAGCCCCGAGAGCCCCGGCCCCGCCGCGACCGCCCCCGAACCGCCCCCGAACCGCCCCGAGCCCGCCCCCCCGGCCCGCCCCGGACAGGAAACAGCCCAGGAGGACAGGGAGGGGGTCGTTTTGTGCTTTTTCTTCTCAAAAAGTTGTTTATTGAATCGTTCGTAATGTTATTTCCAAAAAAAAAAAAAAAAAAAATCGAAACTTAGGTAAAAAGAAAAATCCTGGTGTAAATCCCAACTAACAGCCGAATCGTGGACATGCTCCCACACAGCAGAACCAATGGCCCCGGGCTCGCAGCCTGCTGTTATCCCCCCACCACCAATTCGTTCCTGTTCCTGCTCAGCTGCTACCCCCCCACACATCCTCCCCAGGAGGGTTTTGAGTCCTTGACTAAGACACAAATATTGGTTTCTTGCCAACAAGGAGCCCCTCACTCCGGGCTCAGCACACACCTCCCTTCTCTGCTGACAGCAGCAGACTCCAAACCGAAGGGGTAAGAAATCCATTGGCTTCTGCTGGATGCAACTTGGAAGGCCAGCCAGGCCTCAGGGATGGATGGGCAGGTGAAGAAGAGACTTAAATGTCTCAAAAAGAGGCTATTTAGGAAAATAAGCCAAGTGAGCGTTCAGTGACTATCTGGGACTATACACGGATGGCGTTCGCCTTAGAGACATCACACACATGTTGATAGATTTCCTGGCAAGAGCTCTTAACACAAGCCGTACGTGGTTAGTAACTACTGGATCTGCTGGGTGGGCTTCCCCGGAGCAGCCCACGAGACAGCCAGGTTCTCCTAGGTCATGCCAGGAGTGACCAGGCCCTGAAGCATGATCATGAGGCGGCGGGCAGGCTTGCTCAGCGTGTTGTGGGGTTCCACCTGCAGGAACTGTAAGAGCTTCTGCCGCACCTGGTTCATGACTGACCCCATGTGGTCTCGGGTGATGGGGTCGCTGTGGTCCAGGTGCATCACCGCTTCCTCTAGGTAACTGAAGGAGAGAGACCAGGGTTAGAACCAAACTCAACGCGAGATCCCAGTCCAATTCCATTCACTTTAGCACTGCAGACGCACAATTGTGCTCCCCCCACAGAACAATACTCGGTGCTGTAAGTTCAGCCATCAAAAAATCAAACAGTTCTGACTTTTGGCAGAGCCCCGCTATCCATTCTTCAACGTGCACAAGCAGCCAGTATTTCCAGGCTGCAGTACATACTACACAACCTGGCTGCCTCAACCAAGCAGGCGTAACAGCAAGCTACGTCTCACTTCAGTGCTGTAGGTGGCACTTGGCCACAGGCCATACCTGGTCAGAGCTCAGTATACATTTTTTTTGATTAAGCTTTTTAGCATAAGCAGAGTTAGTCATTTGCTATACAGTAAAAATCCTCAGCACTGAGGCTTATTCCACACAGGGATATATTTAAGGTCTTCTTCCAATATAACTCTGTCTATCCCACAAGGTGTGGGAGGAAAAAAAAAATCACGAATTTTACCAACAAGCCATTCAAAAGTTCAGACAGTCCATCAAAACTTTCACATCACAGCCTGAGAGTAAGCCAGTGTGGTCACTGCAAAAGGTATTCACCAGCAGATCTGCCTGAACTTAGCAGCAATTGTAACTCTGCTTATGAGCTCTTCTGTAATTTAAAGCTCTTTTTCATCTTTTCTGGCTTGAGCCTCTATCCCTAGTGTTCACTTGAGATAAGAACTCAATTTAAGGTAATTTCCATGCAAGCCATGGTCAAAACCTGCAGGTACCTTAAGAAATTCGTTTTTCAGGGTAGCTAACGGGGTTTTGACTCACAATCTAAAAATATTCATGGCAAGTATCAGCACTGGCACTACTTTGTCACACAAGCTTTACTTAGTACATGTAACAGACATTACTTCCAGTAGCTCCTGCTGCCACCTCCCACTGAACCTCTCCAGCAGTCACGATGAGAAATTGCCTACACAAAGTCCAGTGCTGGGTTAAGAGCTGCAGGCAGAGCAAAGTGGCTCTGGATATCAAGCTATCTAGGGAGCACAGCGCTTCCCCTCAACATTTACCCACATGGGAATGTTTCCTTGGTTAAAGGTGATCACTGCACAGAGAGCAAACAATATTTACAGACTCTAATACTTGGAGCTAACAGCACCTACAGCTAAGTACCCCTTCTATGACTACCTCTGGGCAGCAAAGCTTTCTTTTGCAATACCTGTATCTTTTTCCAAGTCATTACGGGTTGTTCGCTTGCCTGTAACAGGCCACAGAAGCACCACCTTCCACTTACACACAGCGAGTTTAAAGCCAGAGCCAGGAATACACCTGCATAGGTTCAAACCCAGTGCCCTGATCGTACTCACTTCAGCTTCAGTTCCGTACGAGTACCCAAATCCGAGGAGAGCTGCTGAATGAGAGAGAGCAGCACCGGCTGGGACAGCGGGCATGGGTGCTGCCCAAATACTTGCTGAGTATCCACTGTCTCACAAACATACAGGACCAGATTGAGATCAGCTGCTGTTAGAGCCTGCAAGGAAGATACAGCTTGAGATGCAGAGGAAACAACAAGCAGGTGAAGAACACAGGACAGTGCACGGGACAGCCATCTGCCTTGGGGCAGCTCAGTGACTGCCAGCCTCCTCTGGGAGCAGAGCTCTCTGCAAACCCCACAGTGTGTGCAAACAGGACCCTGTTTAGGTTTTGCCTACACTCAGAGGACCCCTGTGTCTGTTCTAAGCTGAACAGAGAGGACTGCTGGTCCACAACCAGACACAGGGGAGCAGGTCAGTTAGCAGCAGGGAACAGGGCCACGTTTGCAGCTCACCAACACAGTATTGCTGCTATTCCCAGTGCAGTGTGTCTCCAGCAGCTCAAATGAATCTGCCTAGGCAGTCAAAGGCAAAGACAAGGTCAGGCCCCAGCTGACAGATCTGCCTGGAGAGGCTTACAAAGCTGTTGCTCTTCAGGGGTGCACTACGTGCCAATACTGATGGCAGTCATCTGGCTTACTGCAGCACTGATGCTGGCCTAACAGGGCAAGGAACGAACTTAATTTCCATCAAATCATGGTGCAGGCACAGCTCTGGCCTGGCCTGTGCGACTGCAACTGCACTCCTTCAGCAGTCTGCAGCCACAGGTCCTTTCAGCCAGCTCTGAGTTTTGTGGAGTTGTGTCCCCACCCCAAGAAGCCATTTTTCCCCTCACTTTGCCCCCCCAACAAGCAGTGCTGCTCACTACAAGGAAGTAGTACCTGCTGGAAAGCTTGGTTGAGGTGCCCCTGCTGGAGAAGCTGCAGGATGTGAGTTTGCTGAGACTGGAAGTCCAAGTGAGTAGAGGGGATCGGAGTCCCTGCTGCTGAGCGCATTGCCTGGACAATGCTTGAGGTCACTGCTGCTTGCTGCTCCTTCATAGCCAGGCTCACTTCTCCTTTAATGACTCTCTGCACCTGGGCCAAAATAGACTCCTGCAGGCTAAAAGAAAACAGAAGTTTATCTGAAAATGAAGAGCTGAGGGACTATGTTGCACAAAGCTTGTGGCAGTGAGAAAGCACAGGGTTGCTTGCTTGCTCCCAAAGGGTTGATACAAATTGTTCTGAGGCACAGGCATCAGAAACGTGCTGCACAAGGAAGCACTGTGGCAACAACACGACATCCCAGGGTGCATACTGAAGATGCTGGGATTCTGTGTGGAAAAGCAATGTTCCAAGGAATTAATTCCCGTTGTATCAAAGATCTAAAATGGCCTACAAGCAAGGTGACTAAGCTCTAGGTACATCTGTGAAAGGGCTCAGCTTTCTACATCAATCTCTTACATGCAGTGCTCCCCCAGGAGTGGGATTCCTCTTACAAAGGGTACAAAAGCATCAGACCTGCACTACTGCAGGTAGACTAGCAGGGCTTCCCTGGGAGCAAGCACAGCACATACAGCAAGACTGTAATTTAGTCTGGTATCCTTCCTGGCACATTTGCTCTCCCCTGACAACCCCTGTGTAGTCAGACATTTGCTCCGATAGCTTAAAATAGATGGGGGCATTCTGCCCTGCAGGTGACCACGAGCCAAGCCAGTCTTAATGCTGCCAACCTGCCACCAGCTTCATGGTTTGCAGATGCTGAAGGCACGCACTGCCAAGATCACATCTTGAAACCAGGGTAGCCAAGAGGAATTGCTGCAGAACAGCTGGGAGGACAGAGTAGCCTGCAAAACTTTTGGTATGCCTCAGGACACAGAGTAAGGAGGAGAAGCCTTCAAAAGACCCAAAGATCATTTTAGAACAGAGAGGCTAGTCTGAGGCGAGTGTGCTTTTGGGCTGCTTTAGGTCCTTCTGTCCTCCAACATGCATATGGGACACTGTGAAAAGCAGGCCCCAAGCTCCCCCACGCAGCAGAGGTACAGCTGGTTGTTTGAAATATTCTGTGGTCTTTGTTTAGTGCTTACAGGGAAACAGTTACACCAGCCCACGTGCTTTGTCATACTGAGCACAGATCCAACAAGCAGCCCTACAGCACCGGTGTCAAAGGGCTTGTTTCCACAATGAAGCAGGAAGAGGTTTCGTTATGCACCCGTGCCTCTCAGCGACATCCCTTTCAACAAGCCCAGCTGCCAACTTACTTGCCCACGATAATATGCAGCTGATGCTGCACCTCAGCGTGTATGCTGGCTGTGACAGTGGAAGCCAGCTGCTCGGTGGTGCTCTGGAAGGTGCTGATGAGCTGTCGAAGCTGATTCAGCAACGGGTCCCGGGCCTCCTGTTCTCGTGCCTTCTTGTTCTTCATGTGAGTCTCAAGCTGCTGGATGTCTGCAACAACCAAAGAGGAAGATGTTTTGCCCATCAGCACTGCAGAGATGGTCAGGGCCAAGATCCTTCTGCCAGGCTGCACAAATTCTCCAGCAGAACCAGTAACTGAGCCAGTGTACAAGTGTGGGAGAAGGGAAAGTGCCCAAGCCTTGTTTTGGGCTGTGCTACGCTAACATAGAAACCCTGCTTCCATCCTCTGCATCACACAGGATTTTCTGACACAGCAATAAAGCTGAGAATCCTCTTGCAATAGACCTTTACAGGCACTGTTTGTTCATAGCAAGATAAAGGTGGGGATGTGAGTATTTCATACACAATATGAGTTGTAACCTACAATACTGATGGAGTTCAATGCCAATTAAGTTAGTAAGAGAAAGAAGAGGAACACTTCTGACAAAAAAATGTTTGTAGAGATCAAAAAGCTGTATTTTTAACTATTTTGTAAATTGGACTGATGAAGAGGGCAAAAAAAGCTCTATGTACTTGTGGGAGACTTGTAAGGAAAACAAAGGGTGCAAAATAAACAGTAGCTGGAGACACTCTACGGATTTAGGGACAACAGAAGTTGCTTATGCTGGCACTCAGAGAAGAGCCCTGCAGAACAATACCTGCCTGGCCTCCCAGAAGTCCAATGAACTGGATTCCGAACTTAAACACAAGAAAAATGTTCTCCAGTGCATCAGTGCACACCTTTCCTTACTGAAGTGTTCAGTTTCCTTTTTTCCAGGCTGACCATGACTACATTGTTCAGCCACTATTTAGCCTCTGGTCATCCTTGTATCCTTCTCTAGATGTCCCCAGTTCTACTACCCATCTGAGATTACACAGGAGTGTTGCCTTCTACACATATCATCTTCCTGATGGCAGGATGGGGTAATTCTATAGTTGGGTTTTAGGGTGCGAGTAATTCTATATCTGGGCTTTACTACTCAAGGGATGAAGTCACAGATCCACACAATGAGACCAAGTGTTTTGCTACACGGGTTACAAAGACCAGATGTATATCTCTGTTCTTATAGCACCACCTATAAAAATCTCCTCAATTATGTTTCCATTTCCCAAGAGTGGAAGGGAAATGCTTTCAGACCACACAGATGGACTAAGGTTAAACAGTTACCACTGAAACTCTAAAAGCCTTAAGTCAACTTGTCAGTCTCTCAGTCTCTAACATGAACATGCTGTGTAGAGAAAACTTAGAAACAAGGACTACTCACATTCCTGGGTGCCCTGCTTGAAGGTATCATTGATCTGCTGGAACATGGACTGGCAGCTCTTCTCAAAGGCTGGTAACACCACGCTCTGGAACGCTTCCCTGTAGGCCGACTGGATTGTCCCCTGCAGGGTATCAGCTGTTGCCCTCACAATGCTATCTGTAAGGTTCTTACAAGCACACACAGAAGAGGTTGCAGGAAATTAACAACAGCCTGCTGCAGGATAAAGACGTGAACAAAGATAAAGACGTGAACAAACATTGTATGTTCCTGCAACACACCCACACCAGACAAGAGCCTGACTGACACTGTCAGTCAGAAGTGTGAATTCCCTGGGCAGCTGAACTCCTTCCTCTAAGCTCCACCACAAGTATGGCAGGCAGAGCATCTACTTGCTGAGGGACTACCCAGGGACATCACCATTTCCCTGTAGTTCAGCTTGAGAGCAAGGGAGGGTTGGTGCAGTCAGGCACGGCTCTTTTTCTCTTCCCCCCTTTCCTCCCCTCCCACCATCCACCATTGCCCACCAATGTAGCTAACAAGCTGCTGCTCCCTAAATAACGTAGAAATGGTGTAAAGTGTAAAGAGCAAAAGAGCAAGTCAAACTTGGACCACTTGGCTAACTGAGGTGGCCCTACAACAATCTGATCCTGTGAGAGCCTCTGCTTTAACAGAAGATGAACAACTCAGTAAACGAAAGAAAGGTCTAACAAGGCAGAGCAGGCAGGAGACACAAAGAGCTTGCTCTCTTGATGAGACCAGAAGAGAGCTATGAACACGGGCAGCTAAACTGACCTCAGACCCACCTGGAGATATAGGTGAGTGGAAGAAGTGTGAGGAGTCACTACCCAGGCAGCTCACAACTCAGTGCCCCTTGGAATACCTACGGTCTGGTTCTCCTTACCTTTGATTTCACTAGCTTGGTGATGCTCTCCTTCAGTGTCCCTTCAATAGCCGTGAGCTTGGTGGCAATAGTGTTGCTCAGCTGGCTAGCAACAGGGTCTATGCTCTTGGAAATGCCTAGTCAGAACAAAAACATGTCAAAGTCACAGCTTTAAGCCTAGTGTCACTCTTCAAAACCTGAAAAAGAAAATTAAGTCAAACTATTCCTGGAGGTGCCAAATGACCCAGGTACAGGCAACAGCCACAAGCTCTGACTAGGGAAGCTAAGGTTGAACAGTAGGAGAAACTTTTTGCCAGGAAGGTGGTGTGGCTCTGGAAGTCACCAGAGAAGCTGTGGAATCTCCAACCCTGAAGGCTTTCAGGACTCATCCAAAGTCGCAGTGGACCTGATTTAGGGCAGTGGGTAATCCTACTTCAAGCAGAACAGAGGATACCAAAGACTGCAGAAGACTTTCCAACCTGCATTTCTACAAACTACAAATATTGACACAAATGATGATGTGTCAAGGAAGAGCAAAGACAAGCTGAAGTTTGCTTCCGTTAAATCACAACATTTACAAACCTATTAGCCTCTTTTGCCTTCCTCCACAGATTCCGAAAGCTTTGTGAATTATAATGGAAGATCAGACCATGCATTTTGGAAAGGTATTCCCCCCTCTGGGAGCCTCAAATTCTTCCACCCCACAACTCTTCTCAGACTACAGTGGGGCCCGCAGCAGCTCACAGTGCAATGTCTACTCTTCCTGTAACCTAACTCCTACTTCATGGAGCACCACCACTCCCATACAGCAAAACTCACACTGGGGTACTGTCTTCTTCATCTCCTCACGAACGGTCCTCTCCAGACGGTTACACACAGCAGTGGAAAGGGACTGAGAGAGCTGCTGAGACAGATGCTCCTGGAGCTGCCCATTGCGCTGCTGTCCTTCCGTCAGTGCTCGGTCCAGTCTTCTCTCTAACGAGCATGCACGTTAAGGATCACAAACAGCAGATCTCCCTATCCTCAACACTTCCATCCTAGAAGGATGGGCACTTGCATATGGCAATAGTTCCACTGACTTGTATGGAATTGCATTGCAGCATTTGTGGCCATCACAGGTTACCTGAAGATTTAGGGGCGTAGACAAAGTAGCAGTTCTTCTCCATTCTATTTCTGAATTTCTCTCCCTTGAAAAGGGAGTGAGAGGAACTGAAATAGTTATATGGCATCCAGGCCTTTTATGACACCTATGGCCCCTGCTACGAAGATCATTGAACTTCCTCAGCTTCCCTCACGTTTCTAGTCTGCCTTGCAGCCTTCCACTCCCTAATTCCCATGCACCATTTGCAAACAAGGATACGCTCCTGCTCCTGCTGAGAGTCAATCACCCTCTCCACATGGCCCATGAGGGAGCTCTGAATGGCATCAAGGTGATCAGTGAGTCTCTGCAGCAGCTCCATCTGGTTCTGGCGCAGCTCAGAGAGCTCCCGCTGTTGGCTCCTCAATATACACATCAGCTCATCCTGGAACTCCGGTGTCACCTGTGTGTGGAGAGGACAAGCAGTCATTTCTAACAGGATCAGAGGTCAGTCAAGCATTCTGGTAGGTATTGAGTTGAGCCCTGTGCTGGAGCCTGAAGCACAACACACAAAGCAGAAACTGGGCCAGCTTAAATGCCTATTTCTAAGAATTTAATCCCAAGAAATAAATTGATAAAGCAAGGTATATGAAGTGTCCACGTGGAATTCACAAATGTTTGCTTTAAATATCCTGAACTGTTCAGAATCAAGACCCCCTTCAAAGTTTTGGCATTTAGAAGAAATCAGAAGGCAGACCCTATTCACTTTCGGCCGGGTACGGAGAGAGTGGGCTTAGGTCTCTGAATAAGGACCTCAAATGCTTATGAAAGAGCTGTGCAATAAGTAGAATAAGGAGGAGATTTCCTAGAGCACTCTTTCAGCTCTCTCACTTATTTGTGAATAATCAAGCAACCAGAGAAGTACACATCTATGATTGTCTCTTCAGCTGCTCAAAAAGTCTATAGGAAACACACACATATAAGAGCAGTTTAAAAAGTGAAGACAACTGTGCTGAGCACATTTTGTAACAGACACAAAAGTGCCACCAACATGGAACAGTAACTCCAACAAGCCAGTCCCACTGTGATCCTCACTTTGCTGGGAACACTTTATCCTGCTGCCAACGCATGCAAGTTGTCTCAACAGGGAGGAGGAAAGGACTGGTAAAATTTTGGATGGAGCAGGGCTTGTGAGAACACAGAAATGCAAATCAACACGCAGAAGTGAAAAGGAAGCCACCAGTCTGGATAACATTAAGCAGCTCCTTCTCTGCTGCACAAGTCACAGACCGGAACAACGCCAAGCCCAAGTGCAGGGGGCCCATGGCACAGGTCTTCAGCATGACAGCGAACAGAATTGAAGCACAGGCCCTTGGAAGGGATGGCAGGAGCACCTCCGACTCACCTGGTTGTTGGATGATCTTGGTGACTGGTTCACATCCCTGGAGTCAAAGAGAAAAGCAGTAATTCAATTATGTTAATTAATTGCTCTGATTATGTCTTCTGCCAGAACAGATCCCCCACTTCACAGGTTGCTTTAGGTTTTATACCCAGCTCGTGCTTCTGTTTTGCCTAGTATAATATGAGAGCAACAGGAAGGGAAGGAAGTCCCAGTCCCCACAGCACTGTGACTCCAACATTTCCACTATTTCCAGGCCCTTAACATCCTTACAGACTGGTCCCTTCACACGGCTGCTTTCAGCACACAACAGATTTGAGCCAAGGCTTAATGAGAACTGTTCAAAGAACAATACACACTGATTTCTCAGTCTTGTCCAAATTCAAAGCCAGGGAAGGCTTTGCCAAAGAGCCTTTGAAGGTCTCCTGATATTTAGGAAAGGAAAAAAAAAACACCAGTACCCACTTGTTAAATACAGAATTAATGAGTTTCAAATCATCTAGAATGATTCCAGCTCTGAAGGTGGAGAAAGCAGTGATACATTCCAGTATATACAGCACAACAAAGAAAAACATTGAACGAATCCACTAACGTTGTACAATTCCAAAGGCACAAATTATGAACAAACGCTACTAGAAGGAAAGTACACATTTGTATTTCCCAGACAGCATCCATTCAGCAATTTTAAAAGGACTAAGGCTGGAAAAATGAAAGGCATTTCTGATGCTAAGAACTTCTGGGTGTCACAGCAAAGGACCACAGCCAGAACTTCAACACCACAAGCCATCTTCTTTGTAACGTGCACAGCTAGAAGTCCAAATCATGGAGCCATGGGAACACAAGAAGAGGAAAAAGCTCCTCAGGGAAGCTGTGCTACTTTCCTCACGTTAATGCAGACAGGTTGGCCTAATTTGCCAAGGGCAGCTCTTTCCACTCATCAATTTTCCCTTGCAGGACATTCATATGGGCACGTTTAGAAACACACAAAAGCAGCAAGCAGGTAACAAAGGATAGGTATGGCTGAACACGGGCACTGTGCCAGCGTTCAAAAGCCAACCAGAAATCGAGGCCTTATTAAGCTACACTCAGTGTCACAGTTCCAATGAAGCCTTCAATGAAACTGGCAAATGGATCCCGTGTCCCCCACCCAATGTGTAATTTACCTCCCCACAAATTCTTCTGAAGCCCAGGCTACACTTTGGATTTTGGGTCCCAGTTGGGAAGGCAGGGCACAACCTCCTCCCCCACCTCAAAGTAACACACAGCCCATGTCTGAGTAGCCAGCAACACTTTCTGTGGGGTCGCTCCTGTTTGCAAAACAGGATGAGAGCTGGGAACACTCGGCCAGAGCCCAGCCTCAGACCCTAGCCCTGCTGCTCTTAGCTCTGTCAGGTCCTGCACAGCTGGTCCCACAGCCCCTCGTATCCTGGCAAGCCCAGCGTACCCGTCATCTTTCTTGCCCTTCCGCTTTAGCTTTGGGGAAGCCCGAGGGGATGCCTTGGCTTTCCAGTCCTTCACAGGCAGCCTCTGCGTAGACGCTTTGGCACCAAATCCACCTGACGTAGAAGCCAAACTTGCAACTTCATCATCATGGTCACTATGAAGGAACAGCAGGGGAGAGGACGTCACTTGCAGTACTGGACACCGTCAGCCTTCACTAGAAGGAGAGGAGCTTGCACTCTGCTCTGCATCCACACACGTCCAGAGTCACCCAGCTGAGGATGCCTCCCACCTTGATCTTTAACACAGAGACCTCTACGGAGCTCAGCAGAGGCTGCTCCATTTTCATCTGGGTTGGCCAAGGCTGAGCATGAGTGCTGCGTGACAGGACCTGCAGGGTCTCTGCATTACAGACTGCTGTGGTTTGGGCAGTATGGCAAGGGGTGTCTGTTCCTGCTGCATACACACACTAGCATATAAACCCTAGGATGCATCCACTGGCCCAGCAGGGAACCCAAGCACAGCATAACCTTGGAGTTTTACAGAGAGCGCGGTTAAGGCAGCAAGTATTGCAGGAACCAAGGAGAATCAGAATGAGCCCAGGAATTGCATGAACCTCAGTGCCTTGGAGTCTTTCAGCTGCTGACCAGCCATCCAATACAGACTCTGAATTAAAGTGTAGATTATGAATGAACCCTCAGATGTCAAACAGGTCTGAGCTCACCAGGCACACAGGACTTGCCCATGGAGCTTTAGGGTGGCTCATGAGGGAGAAAAGATGTCAGAAAGAAGAAACTGACTCCTACGATAACTTTGCTACCTTATCTAAGGCACAGGATTTACAAACTGCTCCCTTAGTAAGGTTACACTAGTAATTAAACAAAATTTGGCCATGCTTTTAGGGGAAGCACAGCCAAACCCTCCCCTACAGACAGTAAATTGGACAGTGTCTGGAGGCCAATTGTGATCAATTGAAGTCACCAGAACATTACAGAAGCTGGACTGCATACACACAGTAAGTCAGGAGACAAAGCAAAGACATTCACCCCACACGTGAAGGCCTGCTGGGGACAGAAGCACGAATGCAGCCTGAACTGAGTCCATGCAGGGCGAGAGAGGGGGCTGAGCACTCTTGTACCTTTGTTCTGCACTAGCATCCTGGCTGTCATGCTGCAGCAGGTGGTAGCTGTGTCGATGATAGGAAGAGCTCTTGTGCTTTTCTTCAACTTCATCCCTTGGGCTAAAGAATAATAATAAAAAAAAAGGAAGTCCCATAATTAAAATCTCTTTCAGCTTGGTTGTTTGTTCACCCCACTTCTCATGGGAGATCCTGATAGAAGTAGTAAAAACCCAAACCCAACAACAATAAAACCAAAGCAAACCCATCTGCACAGATCCTGAGAGCAGCAAGTGTTGTTTAAAGGTACTAAATTTCTCCACGTCTTTCAGGAGGCTGTAAGAGGACAAAGCAGCTCAGCTATGCTTCAGGCACTAACTATGAACATAATGTCCCAACAAATACCCATGCAAGAGAGGTAGATAATCCGCTGCTTTGAACATAAACTGCACACACTCCTAAGCCACAAAGCAGGCCTATTTGAATTGATCATGCAGGATCTTTATATAGAAGTGAGCATTTGTTACTTAACATATGCTGGTGGTTTAACTGAGCTACAATGTCAAAAAAAATCAAATTCATGCGCAAGTGGAATATCTCAGAACCAAAGATACCAATCTGATATTCTGATATGAGAAACCCTGAAGAATTCAAAGACAAATTCAAGACAATTCAAGACAAAGTGGGATTAAGCAGAGTTGTGAACTCCCACAGAATTACTTTCTGAACTTCAAATTATGAGCAAAAGCAAAAACACTGCATGGAGAGAGAGAGCCTCAGTGACTTCCCTACAGCCACCAGAATCAAGACTGTTTCCTAAAACAGCATCCTCAGCTGTGAGGGCTTTCTCTTGGTGACAAGGCTCTCATGGCACACGCAGTCCTAGCCTAGACAGACTCTGAAGGTGCTAGATGCATCTTGCTATTCCAGTCCAACTAGAAGATGGGGACACTAATTTTGTAGTGAATTCTAGCAGTGCTCCCAGCATAATGGTTTGCTTCCAGCGAGCAGACATGATTTTGCCCCATCCTACGTGCCTATTCCACACAGGCATTGTAATTCATTTCCTCACTTTTAAAAGCACTTTATTTATAATGCTAGCTGCACAAAGCCAATCACAGAGGAGGAACACAATTAACCTATAAATCCACCTGTCAATTATGTGCTATTTGATTCCTTTCAATAAGGACATGCAGGGAGATCACCCTGAGGTGAATTTAGCTTGAACCAGTTTTATGTCTAGAGGTGAGATACAAAAAAAAAAAGCCCTGCTCTAGTCTCTTCTGAGGTGAACACGAAGGCCAGCAAAGCAGACTTCACCTTAAGAGATCCTTCATTCTGAAAGGTGTGTAAGAAAGCACAAACTGTTAGAGCTGACCTAGGAAATTCAGAACACAGTCTATACACAGGAAGGCTGACTCATCTGATCCTTTAAGGAAAAGGAGGGATGAAAACTGTTCTAGTTTAATCACAGTGTTAAGAGCTTTTCACCAAGGCAGCAACTTGCGAACTGTGAAGAAATTGCCCTAAGTAAGACACCCAAGTGATTACCTGTCTGCCATGCTGTTCCTAGTCTCTCTGGTTATGTCAGGAGCTGCTGGCCATGGCTGACCCACAACGCTGTCAGAACATGCATTTTCCTGAGTTAAAGCAGTCTCCAGTAACGACGGAGCATTCAGTCTGTCTACCTCCACTGGAGGCATGTCCAAGGAGTGGTGGCTATGCTCAGAATTGTGCCGGTTCCTCGGAGACAGCAAATGTAAGGCTGAGGCAGCAGATGCCATACTGTCTGCATGATGGTTGGGCTCCAGCACCTCCGCAGGGAGCCCAGATGGAGCAGCTGCGAAGCTGCGTTGCAAGGTCTCGGAAGCAATCTCGGGGATATCTTGGGACATGGCTGTGGAAGCCGAGGAAATGACATCTGGCGAACGCTCACGGGTGGGAGAAGCCTGGGGCACCACCAAGGGCTCCACTTCCTGCAGTTCCAGTGCTAGAGAAGAATTTCCTGGTGTGACCTGAATTAAAAAAAATTAAACAAGAGCCTTCAGGGTAATGTGGAGACACCCCAAGACTCACCAGTTTCTTAAACCAGCCACTGTCAACCAGCTCTGGAAAAAGCCAGCTGTATCTTTTCTTCATGTGACCCCTGTGCTCCCCCTTTGGTCAGCACATGAAGAAGGACTCCAATACTTGTAATATGACTGCAGGGCAAAAGCAGCACATTTTTTCCACGTCTATCAGCTAAAGGCACAGAAATATTCACTGACCGTTCAGAGCACATAACCTTCCTTCAACCATCATTCTCCTTGACTTGTATGGAGGTGAATACAGAATTAGAGCCAGGAATTTAACTGCCTCTCAAGCTGGACTAACAACACACTTGAGTCAATGCTAGTTCAAACACACTTTCAAACAGAAATGCAAGACCAGCTCTACCTCCCTGCCCCGCTCCAGAATCTACTCTCTGAAAGAAATTAGTTTTAACACTTGTGAGAAACTAAGTTGTGTTTTTGCAGTAGAGAATTAATTTTCTGTATTGCAAGGTAGCTGTATAGTCATAATAAGGAGAAATGCTAAGTAGGTAAGTGGGCAGTAGAAGGCCTCACTGCTCCAAAATAAGGTGGAAGCTTGAGAAAAACAGGTTGAGCAGTCTGAGAACAGTAAAACAAAGATCACAGGTTCTCAAAACATAAGAAAGGAAGAAAAAGGAAAAGGGAGAAATTAAAGCGTTGAAAAAAAAAAGAAAAATTGTACATATATGGTATAGAGGAGCGTTCCAATGCGGAAACAGGGGAGGTGATCAGGTATCGGGTAATAGGGACTAAAAGGTTCTGATTTGTTTGCTATAATGCACTCCTAATTGGCAGGACACCTGCCATTGCAATCACGAATAAAATAGCTTCACAGGAGATTCCGTTTGAATAAAATTATTTGAGATTTTTCTCACACACTGAACGTCTCCAGGACTGAAAGCGTATTTCAATTTTGTTTGTCTTAATTTGTTTTACATCACACTTGGAAAGAAAACATTAGGAATAGGAAATGATTACTTCAGACCTGTAAGATCAACAAGGAGGAAGAAGCCTTCCCAGGTAGCACTGTCTCTGAACACAAAGGCTGACCAGTTCTAACCATGCTGATAGCGACAACACAAGCTAAAACTGTTTCAAGTTTTCAGAGACATGCTGACACTGAGGTCAAGTGCCATTAATACTGGTAAACCTGTCTGCAGATCTGTGTCAGCAGCTGTATTTTCCAAAAGGCGGATGTTGGCCATGTTAATATCCAAGTAAGTCTAATTTCAGCTTGTACAGGCCCACAGAGAAAGAAGGAGCAACATTTGGAGCCTTACTGGAACAGGTGCCTTTGGTGTTAGCTTGTCAGGGAGGCCCGGGATAAGAACTGAATGGCTCCTAGGACTGGTCTGGAGACTGCTGCTACTGCTGCTCAGCGTGAGGCTGGTGTCCAGCTGCATCTTGGGGCTCACAGTCAAGTCTTCTGATGGCCTGCAGAAAATAGACACAAACAAATCAAGCAGGCCAACTTAACCATACAGGTCTGTATCAAACACTCAAGGGGAGGAGACTGGATCCACAGGTCAATGAAAGAACCCAACCCAAACTTCACAAGTGTTCTCCAAGCCTTCCTCCTTTCCACCGTGGTCAGCTATTGCCTATCAAGTAGCAAATGCATCTCCCAGCCACCATACAGCTCAAAGAAAGACCATGTGGAAACGAGAAAGAGATGGGCATCGTAATCGGACTTGTTACATCTTCAATTCACACCGTACAGAGTTCAGGGAGAAACAGTGCACTATATGATAGGTCCTCGTCCATTTTCCAGCCCCGAGAAGTGAAGTTTTTCACTGTTATGCAGCCCAAGCCACCTCAATGCTAGTAAAATTTTCCTAACAGTCTCAATTATCTCCCTGCTCCTCAGTGGCTGCAGTGTTCTCTTACCTGTAAACAATGACAGCCCTTTGGGAGAAGCATGTAAAGCAACAACACTGAGATGCAATAAGAGAACTCCTGTGAGGCACAAATGAAACACTGTTGTTGGCACCCTGGAAAAACAACAGGCATGCTCCACGCTGCATCAGAGATGCAAACAGTTGCCCATATAGGGACTTCGGGACTTGGACCAGTTTCTAACTCCGGTAACAACCTCCTCTCCTGCAGGATGCACCACAGTTCTGCCCCACACTGAAGAATAGTATTGCAATTGTATTATTTAATACATGCTCTATTTACCTGGACATAGAGGCATCAGTGACAGAAGTGCTACTCATGGCTGTGACTGCAGTCAGGGAACTGACGCTGCTGCCTGGAGATACGGTGATCTACAAGAAAATATACAGGGGTAAAATGTAGCAGAATAACACAGAAACAGTACTCAACCTGAGATCACTGTCTCCAGAAGAACTCTTTGACAAGTCTTTGGCAAAGGCAGAGAAGACAAAAAAGACAAAACTCAATTTCTGCACTTTTCTACATGCTGCCCATCTTCACGCAAGCTCCTCCAGTACACATACAAACTGCGATGACAATCATATGTTCCTTCTTTGGAGATGGAAGCCCTGCCTTAGGACATGCACGCCACAAGTGCTGCTCACAAGCACTCTCCTCCTTGCCTGGAAGAACCATATCAGCATGGCAAGCAACTGCTGACAATCCGTTTCTCAGAGGAAGACGCAGATTCTCACCAGTGGAATCCACACCTTGTTATTTTGCAGATCAACAGATTAAAGGATGCACTTTTAAAATATTTTGTTTACTCCCATACCGCAAACACTTGGACGAAAAACTTAACAGCTACAAATTCAGTGCAGAGAATCATTACACAGTCAGCACAGAGCTAAAAAGCAAGAGCATGTGAATGGGTTTAAAACAAACTAAAATGCAGTTTCTATGCAGAGCGACCAAGAAACATCAAGCTCCTGCACTTACATTTGCTGGCATAACCAAAAAGAGGTAGTGGAAATCTGCACTAAGTTATGCAGATGCACACTGCTGGTGCCAGACGGCCTCTACAAATGCCCAGCAGGGCCCAAAGGTGCATGATACAGCACAGCAGGCCATGCACATATGACAGAGCATTAAGAGGAATTCAGTGTTTTCTGACTGCTCCATCAGAGCTCCACTGACACTTGCTTAGGGTTTGTCACCAGGAGACTTTGCTCCCCTTCACAAAGATCTTCAACTCCTTAAGGAATGATTCACATGCTTCCCAATACTGAAGTTGTTAAACTGAGTATAGAAGATTAGTCTTCCACACGAGTTCAAGTCTGCTGTGTCAGATTCAAAGAACTCACTGAGCTAACCAGACTACCAAGTTGCAGATCTCATGCAAAACATTTACCTACCTGATCATTTTAGATGTGCATTCTCAGAGGATCCTGTCAGACAGGATGTGCAGGCATAGCACACGCTGACAGGGTTTTCTGCCATTGTAGCTATCTCCCAACCCCAAACAATGTGTGTAAACCAGTAAGAGCAGTCTCCCAGCACAGATAGTTATTTAGCACACACACATTTCTATACAGCACAGCTACACCAGCAGTCCTGCACCTCAATACAGCACTGGCGACACAAATATAGACCAGCTAAGCAATTTAGATGTGCCAACATGTCCTTATGCAGTTGGATTAAAAGCACAGCAGTGAGTCAGTTTAGCCTATCTGCCTACCTCTAGCCCACCTGCCTAGAGAAAGTTCCCAAAAGCATCAAAATCCACACTCATCCCTTGCACCACCACCATCAGCACTCTCCTCTGATTACCTGTTGAAGAGATGCACTCGGTGTCATGAATGCATCTGGAGTCATCAACTTTGGTTTGGCATCATTTGAGAGAGCAAGGAAGTCTGCTGGTACAGGCAGGTCAGCAATACGTCGCAAGTCTGGTTGAGAGCCATGAACAGATCCTTTTTCAGATCCCAGCCCTTCTGTGCCTAGATCAGCTATGTGGTCTGGAAAGGCTTCCAAGAGAGAAACACAAATCAATTTACAGGAACTTCCCCAAAAGGTAAAGTTTTAATTCCACAAAGTATGAACTTCTATCATTGCCTGCCATACCAGATTCCGGATTCCAAAGGAACGAGGAACAACCTTGCAACATACTAATCAAAGCTACGGGAAAGGCAAACCTCTGTTCTGCTTACTCTTCGTATGCTAAAGAGTAGATGTTATTGATCTTCGATAATGAGAGGTCCAACCCTCCTTTCTCCTCTGAACACAGTGCCAGTTTTAATGGCCACATCCCAGAATGGTGAATGAACCATTCACCAGAGCATGCCACACACAGCCCAGTCTCTTCTACCCCAAAGCTCCAGTGTCACTGTGATTTCTTTTGCCTGACAAGAGACAAATGTTGTGTTTCTGGCACCAGACCACCTAGGTAGGTGAACCCAAGTGTACACAAAGCGTTAGCACTCCTACCCTAACATATCCCTATGCTCTGTACTCTCCCTGGGCTCTAACCAAGTGGTTCATCCTGAGAACCTTTTATACCATGACACTATTATTGAGAGACACCCAGAGCTGCCATAAGCCTACCAACCCACTCCTCCTGCCTCCCTACCCTTCTGCCAAGAAATCACAACTTTTAAAAACTCAGCAATACTGAAGATTGACCAAACAAAAACACTCACCAAATTCTTCATGAGAGCCATGGGAAGGCACAGATGCACTCATATCAGGACTATGGAGAGGCTGGAATCTAATCTGCACATCCTGTAGGGCCCTGAAAAATAAAATAAATAAATAAATAAAAAGGAAGCGTCTCTGATTAGTTTAGGAATCACCAAGAAAAGTCTAAAGGTTAGAAAACTCTTAAGGGAACTGACTTCCTTGGAATATGCATTAGTGTTTTCTACCTGTGATGAAAGAAGCAGAAGCTGATCCCCATTCAGCTCTATCACCCAGTTCTGGCACTCAGAGCACATGAGAGGTGCTTCCCAGGACTTACACACCAGCAGAACTCTCAAATCACTGTGTACTCATGGCACCAAAAATACTAGCTTGCCATGGCATCATGCTGAGCCCCTTCTTGGTAAGGACATATGGAATACACCACAGCTAGAAGTTGCTAGGGGTCCAAGCAGCTTTTCTTATGAGCAAAATAAATCTGTAAATTAACAGGTCAGTGTAGGATAAGGACCACTGCCCATGGTAGCTGCCAGGCATACTCACTTAGTGTGCACACAGAAGAGTTTTATCAGCACGCCTGCCGCTGACTCAACAGCCCCTGCTCCCTGAGCACCTTCTGAAAATAAGACAAAAGTAAAACATGAAGTTGGACAGAAACAACAAACTACTATAAAAACCATCAGAGCAGAGGACATAGCAGAGAAC
Source organism: Anas acuta (assembly GCF_963932015.1). Lineage (NCBI taxonomy): Eukaryota > Metazoa > Chordata > Aves > Anseriformes > Anatidae > Anas > Anas acuta. The sequence goes on along the minus strand of NC_088988.1, from coordinate 11,841,015 downwards.
CAGAACAACACAGCTTCATCACTTCCCCACTTCAGAGGTAAATTCACCCTGGTAAGTGTATCCTGCACTCTTTTTACTTTCCAAAGTGAGAGCAATCAAATTCCCTCTAATCAAATCAAATAAGCCCCATGGAAGGCAAGAGTATACTTCACAAGGCAGAGTGGGGGAAGCTGAGGTCTGAAACTACCCGTTGACATGATTGGTTGGCTATATTTTAACAGACACACTAGCTTATATCATACAGAAGTTCACACTAGAGCATGACCCATCCTTCCTGGCTTGAATAACTGTAGCCTTGCAAAAATCTCCCATTAGATAGCACTGACAACATTCAGCCACGATCTGTATCACTCTCACTGCTACGAAAGAAAGAGTCCAATTAGAAAGGAAAAATCCCCCAAAAGAGACTAAATTAAGCATTCCTATGCAAATTACCCTAATCATCTAAACACCAATCAGCGACCTGAAGCTTCATCCACTTCTGCTCCTGACTTGCTAAACATATCAGTCATTTTTCTTTCTGCGTTTCAGAGCAGCATGCCTCTAATATCAACAACATGAATTAACTCTAATTACGTAGAACAGGCATATCACAGGGCTGTTCTGATAGTCCAGGAATATTTCTAACATGCTAATATGCTGATATTTTTCAAAGCATCTTTAAAAATTTTAATAACAAAAAGGTAGGTGGTCAGGAACAAGCTAACAGCCAAAGAGATGCAGCAATCAAGGAATGCTTGCATGAGACAATTCTCCACGGGCTTGGTCCCTTGTAACCCACCCCACTGTGCTATTCTGAAGTGCTCTAGCTGCACAGATGCATTTCCTACAGAGTAAAAGAATCATAGAAAGGCTTGGATTGGAAGAGACCGTAAAGATCATGCCGTCCACTAGATCAGGTTGCCCAGAAGAACCAACAAGCCTTTCACGAGAAAGCCAGAATCAGTCAAGAAAGACAACCTGATCAGACAGCAGCCAAATGTTCTTTGTCACCTACCTACACTCAAGTTGTCATTTTCCTCTTCTGCTGGGAGCACTTCAGTGTGCCTTAACCGGCAGCGGCTCACTGCCTGGATGCCAAAGCTCAGGACTGGGTGGGTGAGGAGGAACTCTGAGATGGAGCTGAAGTAAGCTTTGCCTTCCTCTTGGTTCTGCATCAGCTCCATCACATACAAGACCTGGAACAATCAGAAATGTAAGTCACAGGGCTTTCAGAGCACAGCATTAGGACCTGAAAAAGATTTGAAAGCACAGGAAAAACACAAGGAATAAGGTCTGCGACATTTCAATCTGAAAGAGGACATCCCAGGGAACCACACTGCTATGTGAGTTAGTGTTGATCAGGAACTTAGTCCTACTGTGCCAGACATAGGTTCCTTCAAATAAGTTTACTTTGGAGTGAGAAATAATCCTTAAGGCTCCTCAGGATTAATCAGCTGAATTGTCACCATCTGTCATTTTATACTGAAATAGCTGAGGCCAACCTCTGTGCATTTTTAGTTATTAACATGCAAAGCCTAGATATAGGCAGCAGAACCAGTCACAAAAAATGCTTCTTTTTCTGTCACTGATACCCACACACAGCCAGCAAAAAATGAGCCACCTACTTTTCTCTGCACATCACTCAGTATCAGATACTCAGCGGAGAGGTCCAGGCAGACTTTCAGGCTGGGAAGAATACTCATGGAGCTGAAGATGTCAGGTGAAAAGCTAGATCCACAAACAAGATGGGAGGAGGTACAGAAAGTAAGTTATATTAGCACAACCACAACAATTCCTTTGAATTAGTTAAAATGCACCTTAATGAGTTTACAGCGCAATCACCACCCACTAAAACAAAAGGATAATTGCCAGAAATCAGTGCTGACATCACAAGACCAGCAAAGGAGATCACAGAATAGAATCAAGTTATGGATTCTGAACATTTATATGAAAGGTGACAGTTTGCCATTACCTAACATATGCCACAGTCATAGGAGGGTAAGAGCCAATGCTACAGATTTAAGAACAAAAATCCACCAAACCAAAATAGGCTTTGGACTTCTGCAGTATGGAATAGAAAAAGCAGCACTCAGCTGTACGCCACGTTCTTCTCATTTTAAGATGCCAATTCAGAAGGGGCTCTACATGTGCGTGTGATCATAGATGCCACAATCTACCAGCAAAAAAGTAAAATCAAAGAACAGTGCAAGCTGAGTGAAAGGATGGACTATGATATAATTTGAACTTCTGGACCTATATGGCTCAGCAAATAAGCCTCATAGAACTGCTTAAGCTCTGTTGACATAGTGGCTTCTCAAAATTTAAATCAGAAAGAGTAATAGTAGGAAGAGATCCTAGATTGGTATCTAGTATTTTTACAGAAGAAATCACTCAGTGAGTGCAATTTGGAATTCCTCTCCTAGTGCTACAGCTATACGTACGCTTTACAGACCAAAGTGAAGGTAAGAGGTCTTGGTAACATGAATGAGAGTGCGTAAAAGGATCAGCCTCCCCTGCCTTACAGAAGTCCAACCTGACAGTCTACCACAGCCCTCATAGCTTCCAACAAACATCTAAGATCAGCAAAGGATGAGGTTCTAACTCAGGCTGGAGTAGACTCCACTGGAGATTAAGGTCACCTCTGCAAAGTAGATAGCTGGAAGTTGAGAGCTTTGTTACAATTTCTCAAAGAAAAACCAACCCTCCAGGAGAGTGAGCATATAAACACCTACCAGATAGTCTGCAGACACGTCCAAGACACAGTGCACCACATCTTCAGTTCTCTATTCTGATCTGCTCCTGTGATGAGAAATCTCCAGAAAGGAACCCTGTAGACACAACAGAATTGGTCTTAATGAGCAAGCACCTGTTCCACCAGGACATTTCACAGAAAAGTTCCTCACAAGCATGTCACAGCAAAGTTCCCAGAAAATCTTTGTTTGCAAGGCAGGTTAGAAACCAGTATAGCTCTTGTAGATCTCAAGAACTATATGACCATAACTGATTGAAGAAAGAATTAAAAAAACAGCTACTCAACTACAGTAGACATTTGAAAGACAAAAGGCCTTGCCTTTTGGCCAGGAAAAATTGACCATATCACAAACCCAAGACGACCCATCAACTTGGAACTGTCACTACTTTCATGGAACTGACACTAGAATTAAGGTAACTTTAGGCTGTGCTCCAGGGCACTCCATCACTAGACTTAACTACACTTACTACATCTTACTACAAAGACAACAGGACTTGCTCCTGCCACAAAGCAAAATTTTTAAAAGTACAATGCAATTACAAGGAACTCTCCAAAGGCAGAGTTCAAAGGCACTACCTAATTCTGATATGCAAAATACAGGATTGGGGCCTTACTCTGGGTCTTGTTTTTTATGGTTGTCACAGAAGAGCAGGCAGGAAAGAGGCCTACCATCATGTGGTTTCCACTCATGAAGACACCTAGGAAAGAATCAGAGAAAACATCAAGTGTGCATGGAGTGGTAAATGAGGAAGCTAAAAAGTGGGATCTGACCACGTTTTCCTTTGTCCAAAGAGAGCACACCACGCTGCCATAGACAGTGACCAAAAATAAAGTCATGTCCTGCTCTTTGGTATGGTATCTTAACAAACACATAATATGTAACAGATTTCAACATTGTGATGAACAGCTCAGAGCAGCTTTCTGCTTTGTAAAAGAGAATGACTTTTTTGCAAGAGAGAATTACTGGCCGACTTTGACTAAAACCTCCACAAAGCACAAAATGCACGTTTTCAGACACAGCTCTTTGTTTTTTTCCCTAAGTTCACCAAACTGTGAGCACATGTGATATTCAGTGATAAAACAGAACTCTTCACTAACAGGTTACTTTACATTCACCCTGCATTTTTATAGCATCCTGAGAATAACCACTGCAGGTCATCCTGTAACAAAACAATTATCAAAGAAAATGCAGCTGAGCTCCGCAGCGCAGTAAGATCCTTCATTTTTTAATTCTCAAGTTACCTTGGCTCATCTTGCACCTCAATATAGATCTGCCAGAATTTGACAAAGCCATCATGACTTGCTGTGGCCAACACAGTTCCATCTGGAGAAAGCGCTCCCTCGCTCAGGTACTAAACCAAGGAGGAAAAAAAGACACAGAAAAGTAATTTTATAGCTCTTCAAGGAGAGAGAATACTCTTTTCACATAGGAGTTTGATTAACAAGCAGATAAAACATCTGCTTGTTCACAAGATCACAGTGATTTCTAACATATGTCTCACTAGACAACTTAAAACTTCCAAGAAAAACCGACAAGGACTTTTTTCTTGTAATAATAATCATTAACAATCCAAACAGCAAATTTAAGTGCAATAGATTATGCTGCTACTGTTCCCACCATTACTCATGTTATAAATATAACTCACTTGGGATTTTCTGGTTTCTCACGAGCATTAAGTACTTTGTTTTAATCTAGGTGATACAATTACTTTGTCATTATCCTGTTTAAGAAATTGATCCTTTGCAGTTGTCTTTTATATTCAAAATATCACCTTCTGAATGCTCAGCTGCAGGTCTTGTTCACTGTGCTGACAGATAGAGCTATAATCATTAGGGGATTCAAAGAAAAATAACAATGGGCTTAGTTTTCCCTTTCTCATCCAGCAATAAACAACAGTGTTAGGTGTTCCATTTACCAGAATACGTAACAGAGTTCAAACACAGACCAGGCTGTCAAACAGGCTCTTGGAAATAGAGGTGTTTGTCCTGGTTTCAGCTAGGATAGAGTTACTTTTCCTTCTACTAGCTGGCAGGGTGCTATGTTTTGGATTAGGATGAGAAGTGTTGTAACACGCTGATGTTTTTTAATTGTTGCAGAGCAGTGCTTACGTTAAGCCAAGGACTTCTCAGCTTCTCGCTCTGTCCTGCCAGTGGGCAGGCTGGGGGTGCAGCAGGAGCTGGGAGGGGACGGACCCAAGACAGCTGACCCAAACTGGCCAAAGGGGTATTCCATACCATCTGGGGTCATGCTGAACAATTTATAGGGGTGGCTGCTCGGGGTTAGGCTGGGCATCGGTCAGCAGGTGCTGAGCAACTGCATTGTGCATCACTTGTTTGTACACATTTTAGTAATAGATTTTAGACAGATTAGTAGATTAGACGGATTTTCCTGTCTTAATAAACTGTCATTATCTCAACCCACAGGCTTCACTTTCCCGTTTCTCTCCCCCATCCCAGAGAGGGAGGGTGAGTGAAGGGCAGTGGGGTGCTGAGCTGCCGGTCGGGTTAAACCACAACAGTGTTTCAAGAGCCATACTCAAAGCAAATGACTACAAACCCACTCTGGCTCTTGAAAAAGAAGTTACTTACCACTAACTCATGCACGTAGCCAGTAGCAGGCTGTGGGTGATAGGCTGGATTGGTAAGAACCTATTTTTTTTTTTTTAAACAGCAAAATGTCCTAAGATCTCCAGCTCCTGACACATTAAAACCCAAAGAGAACCTAAATGATGTGCAGTGATCACCTTTGCGACAGTAGTAAAGAAAATGAAATAGATTCATACCGTGCTGTGGCCTTTCACTACGATGAAGCCTTCTTTGATGTTAGGCACTTCCACTGGCCAGGAGCTGTTGTTTGTTCGGATAATGTCCAAATCCCATACCTCTGCCTGGAAAACAAATGTGCATACACATAGGCTTGTTTCTACAAGCATTGGTCTGACCCAGTTGAGAATTTCACATTTTTACCTGACATATCAGCCCAATGGCAACTATGTGACACAAACCTTCCTTTCCCCACCTGATTTGGCCATTAGATGCTTTCCTGGCACCCAGCTGTACATAAGTACTGCTGGTCAAAATCATCGTTGCTGCTCACCAGCCCCTCCCCTGGCTACTGGCCGAGCCTGAATAAATGAGTGATGCCTCTGGCCCTCCACATTGTTGCTAGTGGTCCTCACTATTTGGTGGTGAGCAAAAGTTCTCATTTTCCTTCCTCCCGAGCCCCTGAGAAAGATCAGCACCTCTCCTCAGGTGAGAGGAATCCTGAATCTCGTTACTGAAGGATCCCCGGCATGGACTAAGCAGAAGCCTTGACATCTCTAACCGTATGGACTCTTTATTAGATTCTCTCCCTCTAATGGTAATAAGGGTCAGTCTTTCAAAAGCAACATTTCCTTACCCTGTCCTCATGCAGCAATGCCAGCGTTTGACTTCCCTCTTCACCATTCTCTTCATTATCATCTGGGATGAAAGGACACCAGATGATTCTCCGAGAGGTGTTCAGTGGGGTGTTGTCAGGCCGCTTGATGTTCACCAAGATCTCCTCTCTGATCACCACAGTTAAGAAACAAAACTTTCTGGCTGTAACTGATATTCAGCAATAACCTATTCAGGTTTGCTCCTCTGGTAAATACTATTAAACCTCAATTTTTTTTGGCTTACTGAGATTCAAAAAGAAATTAGCTACAAGTACTCTGCTAAAAGTAAAAGGCAGGCAACTTTTCTTCTCAGTTGAAAAGTAAAAGTAAGAAGTTAATAGTTCTCATAATTTTTTCTTGCAGACAGGAAAGCAATAAGCACAACAGGAGCAAATGCTGAACGTGCAGTCCATGCAACTGCTGATGGACAGATTAAATGATTTCAGCTAGCATTGCAACAACACAGAAAGACAGAAAAGCTACCATATTACCCCAGGCTGAGTGCTCTGGTCCATCCATACAAATCAGTTCTTAAACAACTACAACCACCTTTGCTCCAGTTGCTATTGGAATGATTGTATACAATTACAATTCAGAAGCCACACCTTAACACACCACATCCCACAGACTGATGTGCTTCCCAAAAGCACTGAAAAGTCACTCCTAGCATTTAAAAGAAAATTATTTGGGGCAATGAATCGAGCAGTAAAATACCACCAAAAGAACTAGAGTGACAGGTTTGGAAGGAAGTTACTGAGCGAGAGGATAGTATTGCATCTTCCTCAGAAAAGTAACCGAAGTAAAGAGCTAGAACCAGAGAAATATGAGTAAAATACTTTGTCACATGGCTGAGCTGACACTGTCCATGTTTAAGACCAGCAAGTACAGACACTAAAATCCTTCTGGGCTACTTTTGCGGAGACCAGGAACTACTTTTTACTAGACCAGAGCACAGAGATGTCACCCCTACAATTTCAAGTTACAGCTTGAAGTGCAGAATACAGGCACAGGCTGATCAAACACACTCATCTGGTACTCTCTGGGATGGGCAGAACTATTGATTTCCCTCCTGCAAGCTGCTGTTCTGACAAGGCTATGAAATAGGTTGCAACTCTGAGGTTGCATTCACATGTAACCCCTATAAAAACATTGATGCGAGGCTTGCTTTGACAAGATACTGGATTTTGTCTTTATCCATGGACAGGCGCCAGACAAAAAGGTTGCCAGCCTCATCCAGGCACGCCAGCTGGTTGGAGTTGAGATGAGCAAAAGCCAGGTCTGCCACGCCACCCGTGAATCCCTTCAGCAAGGTCCTCTCAGCAGTGCTGATGCTCAACACTCGCACCATGGCGGAGCCATTACTGGCAGCTGCAGAAAAGACAAAAGGAAGAAGTCACCATTTATTTATCTGGGTGGTTTCCCTGCAGGGCTGCCTTTGTCCCCCAGATGTCAACTTGTCATTTCCAGCATCCATTCTGCCACCAGCTGCCATCAACTGGCAGCACACTGAAAAACGGAAAACCCGTATCAGTAGACACCCCTCTAATAAGCCCTTTCAAGACCCAGTATATGTGCAAAAACATTCACCAAATTTTTCAGCTTCGGTTCACAAAGGAACTACAGTAACAAAAGGGATTTTGCTTGCCTTGTAAGGGGCAGCTTAATTCCCAAGATCTTCTGTAGTGTTTCTTGAGTACCACAAGTTCTAAGATGCTCTGCTTAGAATGTAGTCAATCTCACGATTCTCATGAAAGACTCTTTCACTGAACAAAATACCTAAATCTTTATCCCAAAATGATTATGAAGCTACCAAACTTCCAAGATTCACCTTCTTTGACAACAAATTAATTTTAACGACAATTCCATTTTCAGTAACTGGACAAAAGGAGTCACTGAGAGGCAGGTAGCTCAAATACATCTCCAGTAAGGAGACGTAAAAAGCACAATCATTCACCTGGGAAAAAGCACTGCTTTTTGGCTTGCGTGGCTGAAAATAATGTGATTCACTGCATGCATATTCTAACCAAAGTTTTCAGCTTTTCCATTTCAGACAAATATCAGACAAATATGCAGACAGTCTTATGGAAACCATATTGTTTCTGCTTCTAACTGCCCAAGGCAGCCCTGGCAGATCACTCAGCTTTCCATACTTTTACCGCACCCAAGTTTTCATACTTCAAAAGGAGGCAAGGCATCCTAAAAACACCTACTCTAGGATAACCTCAGCTAAGAAAAATGCAGAAGTGGAGTAGTGGCTTTCATAAAAGGCCGGAGAAACTGATGGGTGCTAGAACTGAGAAGAAAGGAAAGAGACAAGGGAGTCCCAAACACTGTGTGGGAGCAGAAAGAGACATTTCAGATGGGTAAGTGCTCGTTTGTTTCATATATTTTGTGAAACAATCTTTCCTTGTGTTGTCCTGCTTTTCTCTCCTTTCCTATGACAAAGCATACTGCATCCACACTGCTCTTTGCCTCCTCTAAATTTAGCCTTAAGCTCAACTCTAAATTTATGCAAGCAAATCCACCACAAACATCTATCTGCTCAAATTACCATGGGGCTGCTTCTGTGCTTAGCGACAAAGAAGCTTGTTTGCTACAGAATTATTTCATTACACAAATAATTACACAAATCAACAGAAATCACATCCAAGACAAGCAGGTACCTCACCTCTAAGGGCATAAGCCAGGTAAGAGTTTGAAACAGCTATCAGATTGCCGTAGTAGTATTTCTGCTCCCAGTCGTATCTAGCAACAGGCTGTATTTTCACCTGCTCAAGAGAAAGGAAAAAAAAATTGTGAGAAATGTCAGGAATAAACTTTTTCCTGGAACAAACTTGCCAAATATATGATTTCCTCTAGGAAAGGTCTGTAATGCTTGACCTTGAGCTCTTTGTGTTGTATTTTCTCTTTCTCTTTCTTCTTTGAGGAGAGGGGGAGTGAGGCAGCGGTTGTGGTGGAGCTCAGCTGCCCACCCTAGTAAAACCACCACACAGGGATAACACGGTACAGTATTCATTTATGATCTGAACTCCCTTCATTCATTGCACATCAAGGAGTAAAATGATACAATATGGAATATTTGATTATTCCTGAGAATTAGAAGGTAACTTGGCCATGCTCTGCAATAACAATCAATTACAAGATGCTGCTTCAATTATTTTCTCCTTGCTAAGCTCTCTGCCAAATTTCTACCTAACCACAAGCTTCTACAACACAGGAAAGACAACTGTAATTTCTGTTTAAAATATTCAAGTGCTGAACTGATGTAACTAAAAAGAATAGACAGAACTGTGCTTTCTCATGTTCCTTACCTTGTTACTTCCTCGGGCCTTACTTGTGATGCTGGAATCACTGCTGGCCACTATCTCCACATCTTTTGCTGATATTACTGTGCAAGTGGAGCTGTCATCACCAGAAAGGCAGCTTTTAAGAAAAAACAAAGAAGAAAAGATGAGACAGGACTCCAAAGGAAGACAACAGAGGTCAGGTATTTGTTGTTCATAATGCTAACAGCAACACAGAAGGAATATCTGTGCATCTAGGAGGTTTGAGCTGAACAACTGACAACAGAAATTACTTTCAGTTACGAGTCTCCCTTCCCAGTATACCACAGGTTTGAGAGAGCCAAACACCTCGTTTATTGAGCTTAAAAACCTTCACTCTTCTTACAGCCCCTTAGCCTATTTGACTTGAGCACAGACCTAAATTTGGTTAAAGTAGCCTTAAAGTTGCTTACTATCCAACACTGTAAGGTGCAAAGAGACCAAAGCCAACCAGCTGAACGTCATCAACAGAGCATGTCGCTCATGGTCTCACAGAATCGCCTCTCGAAACTACACAGAGAAAACCCAAATAAAAGGTATTCACAGGAGCTCTGATGTTAAGAAGAGTTAGTGCACAAAGCCAATGATTACGCTAATTAGACTGATGTATGATAGCGGTTCTGGGTTTGGAATTACTCCCGTGACAAAGAACAAGCCCAAACTATTCTACATGCACATGTTCTCCTGCATATAGAAGGAAAAACAGTAAAACCTGGTGTGCTGTCCCAAACACACCAGTGCACACACACAACTCAGCAGAGATGGGAAGACATCTAGCTGAGGAGGTGCAGCTGTTCTAAGTCACGGGGGGAGAAATACTCTGACAAGTGCAAAACTGGTGTAAGTTACCTCTCGGGTAACTTGGGTCCCTGCAGGAGTCTAGCTGGAATTCTACATGAGAATGCTGAGTTTCAGCCCCAGCCCTGCTAACACACCTCCATCCTGACTTGCAGTGTCTGTCATGTGTCCAGCCCTGCACTTCTTCTCCCTAAACAGCTCTGCCAATATTCCTCAGCTCCTGAACAGCAGCAAGGATGTCAGGCTGCGTGCCTCAGCATCCCAAACACCACAAAAGCTCGGACCAGCGGCTCTGGCTCACAACCATCAGCTGAACTCCATGTAAAACTTGCCATCAGATCCCCAGCATGCTCGTCCAGGCCCAGCAGAACCAATTTTTAGCCATTTTCTATTCACTCCCAGCCTTTTTTGAACAACACTTACATGACTTGCTTCTCCTGTAAGGCTCCCAGAGAAACGTTGCGATGCACCGGTTTCGCCAAAGAAGGTCCATCGCTGGCCACGATGGGATCAGGCACCAGCAGTCCGTTCAGGTCTCCATTGTAGGAATTTGATGGTCTCTGGTTCTCGTTTACCGAACCTAGGAAAAAACATTACCAACCATGCACAGTATCCGTTAAAAGAAATAGCGCTGTGTAAAACACACTACCGTCAGATGTTTTTCATCAGGTTCTTCTGATCTATCAGGGAGAATATGTTGAATTGGTTAGAAAAAGTGTTCTTCTCTAAAAAGGATGCGTAAGACCTCCCACATAAGAAACCTGTATCACATACAAGAGTGAAGTCATAGGTCTGGTCTCACACAAGCACTCACAGCAGACCAGAAAGACCAGTGAAAGAAGAGGGAAGTTGGGTTCAACGAACAAATATTCTAGGATCAGAACTAAGATGATAATTCAGATTTACTGTATCTCAGTCAGGTTCAGGACCAAAGGGTTCTTGAAGTGTCATTTCTAACCCTCGTGCCTGAAGAGATCTCTGAAGTTCATCAAGCACATACGGTGGTCAGCCACAGCACTTGGGTTTGGTTGGAAATAACACACTTGTTACTTTCCAAAACTGGCTTCTAAGACCTGACCTCAAAAGCCAGGTGTTCTGCTAACCCAGCTATGAAGCTGCGCAGCTGTGCCTCTGGGATTCCCACAATTCTCACTCGGTTTACTCCTCACACGGGAAGTTTGCAGCACTCAAATTTTGTGCAAAGCAACCATTTGCTCTGATTTTCAGCTGTGCCTTCACGTATTTGGCCAAGAACAAGTTGCCTGGTGGCCTCCACGCCTTCTGAAGGCTTCCAGAAGGGGACAGACGTAGCAGAGGGGTGCAGGAGACTCTTCCCTCTACTGTTAGCAAGGGAATAGCCACCAATCCCCACTGGAGACCAAACCCCCTCCACCTTCACTTACACTTCAGCGCACACAAGTCAGAGCCACCTGTCTCAGCGACCTCCTTGCTTCAAATTTTCACTGGTTTTAAAATCCGCAATTCTGCGCACCGTTGCCAGGTAACTGCTGCAAGCTCTTGTGAAATGGCTGCTCCCAGGACCAGGAGCGCCGCTGTTACTGGCACATGTAACAGACCTCTGAAACATCTCCTCTGCAAGCAAGGCGAGCTTTCTATGACCAACCAGATTTCATTGCTTTCATGCATCAGGATGAGCACTGCTGTCTACAGAAGCAACCACAACTCCTGAACTTGCCAAAGGAATGTTTAAGAGCTGCCTGCTGAAGTCCACGGTCATTAAATCTGCAGTTACACCATGGCCACAAGAGGCCCGTGCAGCTACAGGGCGTCCCAGCGCAGAGACCGCTCGGGCACCCACCTGGAGCAAACCTCAGTTTACCTGTGCTGCACTCACACAGAATGGGGAAACTTCAGGTCACCGAATGACATCTTGTGACCACCCAGCCCACCTGTGCCACGCTTGCTGTTGCAGCATTTGGGCTGTGCCCACCACTGCTACAGCGTGTGGTGGGTGCTGGTCCAGCCGCAGCAGCTTCCACCTGCTGCAATTTATTCTTTGTGACCAAAAGCGGGACAGTAATCACACAGAAAAAGCACCTGGGCTGACAGAGTGAGACAACACAGTCTTTCCTCTATGTGCAGCAAGAGGAACGGCTCACGTAATTATCTCTGCCCTTCTGTGGACAGTAACAACAGCTCCATGGGAAAGGGAAGAAGAAAACACTCCGCAGAGGCTGATGGAAACACCCCACAGCAGGACACTGAAGTGCAGGAATGTGCTCGGCCCATCTTAGTCTTGGAGGGAAGCAAGCGAGCAAAGGTGTGGCCTGCACAGTCCTGAAGAGGAGGGAAGAGGCTCAGTGTTTAGCAAGTACATGAACATAACCCAGTGTTAACGAGACTAGCACTGGCTTCAAAGAGAAACAATACCAGTTACGTTCATCACCTCTCTATAAGGCAGGAAAGAAGGAACAGAGTCAGGATCCAGAATGCTTCCTGCTCCCACCAGCACCTTCACCAGGAGATGCTCCTTTGCACCGAGCAGAGCACAGCCCCGATACCTGGCACACGAGCAGGGCGGGTGCAGGTAGCACTCATTCCCCCTTGCTGCAGCCACAACCTCAGAAAAGGGCTGTGGCTGCCAAAGCAGCAACCGATGCACACCGAAACCCAGAGAAACCCACGTCAGGAGAATGTGTGGGGATCGTGGGTGGCGTTTGCACAATCACCAAACCCCCAAAATCTACAGAAGTGTTATGACAGTTGCAAACTTTTTAGGGCAGCGAGTGATTCTTGTCATCTACTGGGGCAGCACCCAGGATAACAAAACGCTGCTCAAGGCCACCTGCAGCCGGTCTGGCAGCACCTTCCTAGGGCTGACAGTCGTGGAGAATAGCTACACTGCTCTCTGCACGATGGGAAAACCTGCCACAGGGGGAGCAACAGAAAGTGGAACTAGAGAGGACTTTGACCGCAGAAACTTTCCACTAGACAAGGCGTGATTCATGGAGCTGCTTCTATTCTCTTTCAGGAGCCTTGAAAGCTTCCCTTTCTTCAGACACGCTAATAGGATGTTCTGAGGCTTTCAGCTGGCAAACACGTCTTCTCGCTTTTTACTTTATTTTGTCCTGTTCTTTCAAGTCTACGCGCTACTTACCGCCTGGGCAGTGCTTCCTGCTAAGAACTGCTTGGTTACAGACCCACTTACTGCCTGCGTGCTCCTTTTCCTCTCAGCTGCTTTCTTATGCACTAGAGCTGACAGAGACGGAGAATGAGATGCAGGGGACAGGAGCGAATATGAAAGAAGAAGCATGGCAAGAAGTAAGGCATCCTCAGTAAACAACCCCTTTGCTTCTGCCAGCAAGAAAAGCTGCTCCAGGGGAAACTCAAGCTTCTTTTCTCTCGTGGTGACAACTCCAACTGCCTCCCCCCAGCACCCAGTCCCCCACAGCCCTGTGCCCAACCTGGGGCCGGGCAAAGCCAGCACAGGGGGCAGCTGCCGGGGAGCCAGCACAGCGGCACGGACAGCCTGGCTGCTGGCTCTGAGGACACCTGAGAGCTACATTTCCTCAGCAGGAGCACAGAGTGGGCATCAGTGCCCCCAAACCCTTCGCTTCTGGGCAGAAGGCCCATGAGTTAAGCCTGGGTTTGGCCGAAGGGCTGCACCAGGCAGCGATTTTTTGGCTGGCCCGGCTTCCAGCAGGACGCAGCCCTCTGAAGGCGAGGCGGGGAGGCAGAGGGAAGAGAAGAAACCCCATAAACGCCTCACGAAGCCGCCAGCTCGGGGCTCGGCCACCACACAAAGACGCGGCTGAGGGGAGCGACCGCGGGCAGCGCGGGCACCCGGGGGGGGCGTTGAGGAGCCTGCAGGGAGGCTCCGGGGGGGAACCGGGCAGCAGGAGCCGGGCCAGGAGGCCCCAGAGGAGCGGCGCTGCCCGGCGGGCGGTGCCCGGAGCTCCCCGCGGGGCTCCCCGGAGGGGGCCGCGGCCTCTCCCGGAGGCGGCGGCGGCCGGGCCCGGGCCTCACCTCCCGGCCGGTCCAGCTTGAGGATGTCCCGCAGGTGCTGGGTCGCGTCCTCGATGTCGATGCTGTTGGAGGAGGCCATGGGGCCCGCACCGACACCGCCACAGCCGCGCTGCCCCGGCCCGCACCGCCCCCGCTTCCGCCTCCGGTCCTCGCCGCCAGGGCTCCGGGTGGAAAGCGCGGCCCGGCCGCCGCGTTCCGGGCGGGGCCACAGCGCCTCAGCCCCATCTCCCCTCAGGGATATCTCCCCACAGCCCCATCTCCCCCCAGCCCCACGGTCAGAGCCACCCCGGGCCCTCCCCTCGCTTCTAGCAGGCTCCCTGTCCCCTCCAAGTGAATATCCTTGAGGGGAGCTTCCAGCACGATTTCCCCTATGCTGTGGTGAAGGGCAACGTTGCTGGGTTTGAAACAGCACCAACGCAGCGCAGGGGTGTAAAAACATGCCACAGACACAAAAAGGGCCTGACCCTAACGTCAGCTTTGCAGAAAGGCTCCTCCAAGGGAAACAGCAGAGCTGCCTGAGTGCCCAGCTGCCTGGGATGCAGTTGGAGAGCACAGCCCCAAGCTCTGCCGAGAGGTGAAAGGAATCACAGAATTTCTAGGCTGGAAGAGACCTCAAGATCATTGAGTCCAATCTCTGACCTAACACTAACAGTCCTCCACTAAACCATATCCCTAAGCTCTACATCTAAACGTCTTTTAAAGACCTCCAGGGATGGTGACTCCACCACTTCCCTGTGCCAGCTTCCATCTCCTTGGAAAGCCTGAGCTCAGCCAGGCAGCTAAGTCCTCGAAAAACTGGGTCAAATGGCTTAGTCAGGACTGGAGGTAAAGCATATGTGACTCCGCTCACATGCCATCTCGTGCTGGAAAGAGTAAAAACAATTTGGGAAGTCCCTTCGCTAGTGAAATGCTGCCACCTCCAGGGGTTGAGATACATGACAGCCAACCATGTACAAAAAAAATTCCTGCACAGCAAATGCAGTACCAACTCCCAGCTCAAATTATAACAAACGGATGGATACAAGAAGGGCAACACAGTGCACAAATGTGGCCAGGAGTTGAGAGCTGAATTCAAGCTGAAGGAGGACACTACAGGAGGTATCATGATACATGACTGCCTATCAGGAAAAATGGTGATGCATGTCTGTTTTTGAGTAAAACACAGGCTTCTTTAGCTTTGAGGGTTAATGTGAGAAATGAAGATTAACCACAGGCTACCACAGTTGTCAGCTTTGTGAATTATTTTAGGCTTGTGCAGTGGTAAAATAAAACAGATGAAATGTAACCTGTTAATCAATGTTAAAACCTGAGCTAGAAACAGGTGCTGAGAAGGACGGAAGAAAGAAGTTGCATGACCAAGGGAATACCTGAATCACCTTTACAGGCAGAACTATCAAAGTGCTCTCAATTTGAGAGCTTTAGGTTCATAAACATTTCCCCAAGAGGCAGAAAAGGGGCATCCAAACCAAGGAACAGCTTCACATACTTGATATCCAACTCATTAAATCAATTTAAACTGCTAAGAAAATCTCATGGTTTTATTGTGTAACGTAGCATTGAAACATCTGAACAAATCAATAACTGGGCTGTACAGGCTGCTGTTCTTTCATTTCTTTGGGTTATAGAGCATCTTGTCAGTACATAAACAACAACCTTTTGCATTATAAATTCTTTCCGAGGCATGCTGGTACAACACAAATTTCTCTTGTCAAATGCAGCTAAGTCTAACTTCCAAACATCATGCACAAGGAACTCATCTAGTGACAATGTAAACTCAGCAGAAGGGCAGGTCACAGGTCTTGCTTGCTCGCGCTCTGCAGTGCTGCAGGTTTGTGTATGATATTTGGAATGTTCCGTGAGTGTGAATAATATCAGTAAGAGAAGAGGAGGAAAAAAAAAAAAAAGCACGGGTGCCTCGGGGTCGCCAGCTCAGCCAAAGTTGTGCAATGCTAGCCTGAACATGTCATTGGTGCAAACCCAGGCATCATTGATGTTCTTTAATAGAAATATCTGGTGGAATCCCATGATAGGATCTTCATCAGCCTGTGGAAAGAAAAGAAAAAAAGTTTAAAAAGCTCTTTCTTGAGAAATGTATTCTAAGAGTGATATGACAACTTAAAAGCTGATGTTAACAGTGACATCACATGCTGTAAGATACCTAGTACCTCAAGAGCTACTAACAACCAGAGGTTCTGTTCCAAGTTGCTTGCAAACACCTAGAGCCCAATGACACAGAAATCCTGCAATAGGTTGTTAGGGTTTTCTGGAGTAATTACAGACTTCTCATTCCAGCAACTTCCCAACAGCAATAAAGGCATGCCTGCCTCACTGCGCTGAGCCACAAGTTTTCTTTGGACCTTGCCCAGGAACCAAGTGCAAGACTATGCACTTTCAAATTAATTTGGAATTGCTGTAGTTTGGATTGATCACAGGAGGGATTTCCTCTGGAAGTCAATAGCAACAATATTGCCTGAATGATCTTTGTAACGATCGTGGCTTTTGAGAAGTTTCTCTGAGCTGGTTAAGCTGGCCAGCAGCATAGTGCTTCCTACACCCACTGCCAGAAACAGCTCAGAGCAAAGTAATAGCTATGGCTCCAGTGAGGTGTTAATGAACACGGTGAAATCTTCCCAGCTGTGCCTCAGCTTTTGCCTTCACCACTTCAGCGAGGTGAGTTGTAGTGCACTATAATATAGGGCACTACATTTACAGGGACTAGGGACTACAAAATGAGAGAATAGTATTATAGGGAGTCTAGTTCTCCCATCTGATGTTTATCAGCCTTCCCAGAGATATGATGCAGGAATTAAAGCCTTAACAACAGTTGGAAATCACAGTAGGACTTAATCTGAACAGCTCAGAGGACCCAGCTACAAGCAATCCTCTGATACTGACTATAATGTATTCAATTTAGCATTTTTGGAGGATTTTAAGCTTTATTCTTTCAGTGCAACTACTGCAAATTAAGAAAAGGGGAAAAAGCATAAGAGTGTATTGAAAAGCAACACACAGAGGAACACATGAAATAAACTGTCAGAGTGCTGAACGTTTACTCTCAATGCTCTGCTGTCCATCAAGAAAAGCAAATGCAAAAAGACTGAAGAACAAAGGAGACTGCTATAAACAACATCTTTTAAAAATATAAGATTCATACAAATGATAAACTGGCTGTGGAACAAGTCAAATTTGAGGAACAACTTGTTAAGAACAACAATTGCATCACGAAGCAGGAAGTCTGCCAGAGCACTGGTAAGATCGAGTGCATGACTGGAGTGTAAAAGGAGCAAATTTATTTCACAGCAACAACAAAAAGTAGTATATGGAATAGTGTCAGCATACGCTGACCCATGGAGGAAAGCCAAAAAGGGTGCTAGACTAGCTATTGCTTCTCAGGAAAAGTGATACTGAAATCATTACAAGTAATTATTTTTTTTGGAAACATCAGCTCAGAGCTCAACAGCTATCAAGGCAAACAGTGTTAGCAGTTATTAGGAAAAGAGACCAAAGCCCAGAATTATGCAACCACATAAACGCACAGAGCACCCACATACCAAATCCTGCATGCATTACTTATGTAAAAAAAGTGGTAGAATAAAGAAAGGCCAGAAATGGGTAAAAAAAAAAAAAATATCCAGCTACAAGTTTCTCATGGAAAACAGTAAATTAAGTGTGACTCCCCAGCTTGCAAAAACTGTGATTGGGTGGGAGAATGGGAAAGATATCAGAATACTATAAAACCATGAAGGACAAAGTGAATAAGGAAACTACTTTCCTGCAGCCAAAGAATAAGAAAGCACCAACTACAGCCAGAAGTATCAGGAAGTTCAAGTATTCAGTAAACAAATTAACAAAAGAAAAATCCTCAAATCAGGCAAGTGCTAATAAAGTCACTGTTCAACAGCAGGATGAACTGGGCAGCCTTTTGTCATGCTGATATATGCTTTCTGTTGCATTAGGCAGAAGCTCCATAGTAATCAGCACAATGTGAATACAGCAGTTGTGTTGGATTAGGCCAGCCATCTATCTAGTTCAATAGCATGTAAGACAGCAGTCACACCAATTATTTCAGGGGAATTGCCATCACCATTAGATCTGCCCAGAAAGATGCTTGCCTATCCGTCCTGAAGAGGTGGCCTGTACACAGAAACCTGTGAGTTTGTGTCATTTCTAGATTTCCTAGGTATCAAACACCACTTAAATCCTAGTAAAGTCTCACTACTACTTGATAGTTTATACTGGACACAAAGGAATCTTTAAGAAAACTGAGTAGCATCAGAAGGCTGTGCATTAAAGTTTGAAATAGGACTTTGTAAAGCACTTTTTTAATGCTATCCCTTTTGACTAAGCCAGGATAAGTTCATGTTCATTTCAGCTCCTTTCCAATGGCTTCATTTAAACCACTAGAGAATCCTACCAGCTTGAACCACTTTTAATTGCAGCTATTAATAAGCATTTAGCATGCTCCCAGTTGCCCTCTGGTCTCTTTCTCTTAGGTCACCAAGGCATCTACTTGAGGTTGCCCAAGTAGTTTTCACCAAATGTGTATTTGCTTGTTACAGACATGAGTGTACACTAAAAATGTACCTCTGCAAAAACTATCACTGACACTGCTTTTAGAGTAGGCTTCCTCAGTGTGAGCTAAGTGCAGCTGCACTTAGAAAAAAAAGATTAAAAAATTAAAAAAAATTAAAAAACACTGTCCCTTCTTACACTATCTGGCACCACCAAGAGTTTGCTTTCAGGTTGTTGGAGATACTCAACTACCAGTCAGTAGTGGAAGTACTGAACTACTTTCCATGTGCATTGCAGGTGTATTGTCCTTAGCCACCTCCTCTCCAGGCTCACCAAGCTGTCAAACACTGCTGATCTTGGCAGCTTTCTGGCCTCTCCCAGTTTTCCTACAGCCTTGCTGGCCTTGGGGCCCACAAGTGTAGAAAGTCCTCAACTTACAGAGCCATTAGTCAGAGTATTACTCTACCTTGTAACCCAAGTTCAGCTGGAAAAAAAAAAAAACAAAAAACAAAAAACACACAAAACTATTGAGCAGTAGTAGAAAAAAAGTGAACAACTTTTCTCCTCATTTGGAAAGAGAGGATTTTACTTTCCTTTCACCATCACCCCACCAAAATCACTGAGTGGGTATGATGAAGTGGATACTTGCAGCTATTTTTAGCTCAAAGGAGAAGCTAGTGACTAAAGGTAACAGGTTCTTTCAGATGTTAAACCTCATTTAAAAGCATTGCTTTAAAGCCTGTAAGTATCCACCATGCATTACAAAACCATCCAGTCGTTTGGGTTGCAAATTTCCTTTCCCTTTTAAGACCAAGAAACACCACATCACAATTAGTTGTCATAATTAATTCGGCAGCAAACACTTCGAAATTCACACTTGGGTAGAGCTGCAGATTTTCCACATTGCTCTGAGAATGTGCAAACCACAGCCATGCTTCTCAGCCACCACGAACTTAATTGACAGCAGAAGAGCGAGAAGAAAGCTCCTTACTCAACCAGGACAGCGAGGACTGCAGGGAACAGAGGTAAGGCAGAGGTTAAACGTTGTGGAGGGCTAGCCTGAAGACTTCGTTGGTGCACACCCAGGCACCTTGCAAGTTTTTCAACAAAAAGGTTTGGTGGAAGCCTAGAACCTGGTCATCATCTGCCTGAGCATGACAGGAGGAGAAATAAGTTACCAGGTGAAGCAGACTGAAGACACTGGGTAATATTCTGGATGAACTTTGGTGAACTGGCATCACACCACATGACACTCACTCCTGAAGGCTTAAACTGATGCTTACTCTTCCTAGTTAAGGATGCACACAGCCAGACAGTGAACAGCAATAAAAATTGATGAGAACACAATTAGAATAAGCAGAGGTACATTTATTATCCCTCCACATAAGGATTAACAACATTACTACCTATCTTGAGGGGACTGACATCTGTTCCAAAAGGTATGTTGTATTTTTACAGGTTATATAGGTATAGCTCACGGGGCTGTAGACTGGAAAAGCACAGAGGCAGATACACATTCTGGCTTTGTCACGGGGCAGTTATGATTTCAATTGAGTAGTTACATCACTCTCCAAAAGGGAAGGCCAAAGGACTAAAAAAAATGCAGGTCTTCTTAGGCATAATGCTGTGGGGTAAGGAAAAACGTTTGACAATAGTAGTCCTTGATCCTGTTATTTCTTGAGAACCTTTCTTTTATAGTTAGAAAAGCTGAGGTTTTGGGACAATTTTTTTTGTGACAACAGCTCACCCCACACTATATGAAGGGGAATAAAAGTAAAGTTTTACTTCAAGTATTCTGTCCTGTCCCTCCTATCAAAACCAAACAATATCAAAATACAATGGCTTAAGAAAAAAGTGCCAAAGATGCATACAGCTCAATTCAGAATGAGTTTCCCTCTGAACTTTTTGGATGAGCAATTTAATCAATTGAGGCCTCTGAAAACATAAGCATCATGCCAAGAATGACTTTTTAGAAACAGCATGTTACAGGTACTTTGGCCTAGTTACTTTCCTGTATTACTTAAAAACATTATGCAAGCTCCTTCGCTACAGGATACAAGGCAGGTTTCACAAATAGAGAATTCCAAAGCGTATACATTAATTGTACCGAGCTTTCAAGAATTTGACTCAGTCGTGTGACTAGGATAACTATTCATAGTAAGCAGGGCTCATCCCTTCAAGCCCTGCTAGGGCTGTTCCTGAAAGTCCTCCTCCTTGGGCAATTTTTTCTACTTTTCCTTTAAAAAACAGAATTAGAGCTGTGAAGAACAGACACACCATTAAGAAGGTTACCTTTAAATAAAGCTAAGTATGCAGCTCTGTGTTTCTGTGCTATAGCATGTCCTGTTCAACCCAATCTAGAGACAGGTTGAGTTACTTACCAACTCTAGTGAGTTACTTACCAAACCCTGTTGTTCTGTCACTTTTATCACACCTATGACAGCACTAAGATGTGCCAAAATGATCGCTAGCATATGTACAAGCACAAGAAAAAGCATTCACTAGGACAGCTAGGTTCATGTACTGACAGAAGTGGTTACTATACACATGCTAGAGACTTGCTGAATATTTGTCTATTTGTAATGATGAGTAGCACAAAAGGCAGAAGCAAAAATTTCGAAGATTTGGATTTTCTGGACACTTCCTCAGTGAGGAGCGGCATTTCCAAGCACTGCACTACACTTTTTAAAGCTAAGATGAAGAATGGAGAAAAAGAGATGCCTCTCCGAATATAAAAATCACAAACAAGCTGGATTTGGTAGTGACAATAAGCATATAATCAATCCAGAATGTTCTTTCCAAGTAACTAGATGCACTATCATACAATCCCTGAATTATTCAGTTATGGCTCACCAAGCTGAAGTTATTCAGAGTATAAAGCCAGCACAGTAAGAAACACTACTCCAATAATTGCTATTTATGAAAAGCTCTGACTGCATCTACCATCCTAATGACTGTAACTAAAGGATAATAAAACCCAAACTTTTAAGAAATTACACTGATTGCCTAGCATTCACCTCAAAATCACTGCTGCAAGCTATAACCTGCTTGGTGATTACGCAATTACCTTAAAAACATGACTGTGCATAACCAAATGCAGCTGTCACTGGCCCAAGACATGGACTCAAAAGAAATCTTGGTTGCATCACCAAGTTTTGTGCACACCCAGGAGTCAGACAGATGAGATCAGCATGTCTGACCTCACACCTGCCCTGCAATTCAGTGCTTTGTGGCCACATGTGGCTGTCATTCCTCTCTGGAGTACGTGTGTGCAAGCAGGAGCGAGCAACAAGAAGGCTGGAATCCAACTTGCAGCTTGGAAGCAGGAGCAACTTTAATGAGAGCCAAAGCTGTCTATGTTAGGCCTAGACGTGGATGCTCCCCCCAACAAAATGAAGGGGAACAGCTAAGCAAGCAGATTCAAACTTTCGGTCCTTTTTGCGCTTACTGAGTTAATTGTACATTTGGAGGAAGCCTGAACGCTTTGATACCAGAAGTGACACAGAGTTAACATAAGAAAGGAAGCCTAAATAGCTATTTTAGGAGAAACTTGGTCCAAAGTAACTCTAAAGGTTGGAAGACTTTGGAGTCCTGATTTGACAGCATGGCCAGACCAAACCGTGACAAAACTAACTCTGAAAAATATACCTATGGTGATTTCATGCTTTTTGAATAAACACTGCCCACTGTGTGCAAGTTCTGCCTACAAGTGACTTTACATACAGGAGTTTTTTTTGTTGTTGTTGTTTGTATGCAGATTCCAGGATGTCTTTCCTTGAGCAGTCTCATTAAGTTACAGGTTCATAGCCCTGGTGTATTAAGATGTAACATTTCCCCAGAGAAGCAGGATACTGAGTAACTTTATGTAGTTCAGTTCCATAACTTAAGCAGCAATGTAACCAATGTAAAATATTCCCACTTCTTCACAAGCAGCAGCTCCTTCAGCAAGAAGCGTTTGAGCTCAGAGGCAATATTCCCATTGTTGAAATGGTTTTGAATATACAAACCAGTGTATTGCACTACATTAACACCAAGACTGTATTCTTGTGTGTTAAGATAATTAAGGTAACAAATGAAAAGCAGGGTCTTACTGAAGGGTTGTCAGCTAACAAAACACATTAATCGAGCTGTGATTTAGTATGTGTTACATCAAAGAGAACATTAAACTAGGTGTGCTTCTGTTGTCCAAGAACACTTGGACACTTGAAATTTATCTGAGGACACTAAAATCTTACTGCAGAGTAAGGAAAAAATGGACTTTGCTAGAGCCTCTATACTTGTGTGCATAGTAAAAACCAAGTTAATTTGCTGGACATGAGCAAATGACTGCCAAATTACAGGTGATTTTACCAAGTGCTACTTATCTGAAGAGACAAGCAGTTACTCAATGACCTTGAACAGAAGAATGACATCCCAGTGCAAGCTTACCAGAACTCCCTCCCCACCCAACTTTCTCCTCAGAAATTCGATGATTTAGTATCCTGCAAAAATTTAAGACATATGCATTTGTTACCCTTTAATAGAAAGAGTTTACCTTAAGCTGTCCAACTACCATACTGAGTATACAGCTGTCAGGTGTAGGTTGGTGGTCTTGTGCTGTGATGCTGTGTTGTATTTTTTGGAAAGGGAGGCTCTACAATGAAAAGAGAAAAATAAAGAATGAAGTCATTGCATTATTTAACTTGCAAAACAAATGCAACATTATGAAGTATTAAGACTGTTTCAGTAGCACCATATGGAGAATTGTTGCAACTCAATACAAAGCTGGGTTGGATCACAACAGTTCAGTATTTTTAAAGCACCAAAATACATGAAATATGTTGCCATATACATTAAGTAGTGCCTTTTCTTAGTCTAGTTACACAGCATTAGGAGTTCCAGTTCATCTACAAGCAGGAAGTTCATATGATGAAGGCAGAAAGCTTCTCTGCTCTGAACAGTGTTGAAAGAGTACATGATCTAACAACTCCCAGTTTGCTTCTTCCTTATAGTGGCTATAAATAGAAAGGAGTGGCATTTGACCAAGAACCAGTGGTTGAGATTTGAGTTTCTCACATCCACTTTTCCATTTGACTCTTTCCTTGATAATAGATAGCATCTGAGGGGAACCAAAACAGTAACTGGCAACATTTTTGCCATGTGCCAGGCAGGAGGGAACAAGAGCAGAGGAGCAAAAGCACACGTTTGTGGAAAAAAGCTTTTCATGTTCATGTAGCAGCTACAAAAGCATGTCTGGAGTCAAGAGTGCAAGGTAACACACCTTGGAAAACACCAGACAGTGTGGAGTGATCCTTCTTTTTCATCTCAGACCACATTCACATTCCAACCACTGATGACTCCAAGTAGCAAACATTGGATATCGAGGGGATCTCAGAGTACTGTCACACAAACATAAGCTCATCCAACTTCTCATAGAACGGTGCTGGATGCTGTAGGAGTGCCATTTTGGCAGATGGAGCTCCGAGACGTCACGTGCCTGTTACCCAGTCAATGCACTGCACATGATGCAGTCACTTAAATCTGCAGGATGCACTTGGACTTTGCTCCATTTTCCTGGAAACGGGCTAACACAGACCCACGCATGCACTTTCCACTAGAGGGTAATGCAGAACGTGTGAAAGCCTTGACTTCATGGAAGGCCTAGACATAGGAACAGGAGTTGAAAAACTGCTAGTATCAAGGTTGTGGAGAACAGACTTGGCCCTACAAGTATAACTAGGCTTAAAGAATACCAGGAAGCTAAAACCTTGGCTAACAGAGAACACAGAACTGTGGAAGGATCAGGACCCAGGGAAACATAGCAAGTGTACAGAGCAGCCCTCTAACCACAGAGTGACAGGATCCAAGAATACTCTTGAATAAAGCCTGCAGTGTTTCTTCTTGGCTGGGACAGTAATTCCCAACTTAACATGAACCAAAAAGAATAAGCCAACTGGTTTGTAGCTTCCAGCAGAGTATTTTCCAGGGTCACCATCCTGAACTTGAACGCGCAATGTGCATGCCCGGCCTGCACAAGCACAGGCTAGGATGTTGCACAGCCTTTGACTAGTGACAGTACTACAACACCTAGTCTCACCTCTTCACAACAGCTACCTGCTGAGCAAGTCCTGCAAGAAGTCTCTTGAAAAGGCAGAGGGGTGAGCAGGAATGAACGCGGTTGTACCCAGAACCCAGCTTCCAGCATTACAAGATGACTGAGAGGTGAGACTGCAAAGAGAAAATGAAGGAAGGAAAAGGTTTCGAGCTCAGGAGCCCCCCAAAAGAGGGGAATGAAACCAAAGAGGAGGCCAGGGAAGATGCTGCCTGTTTCAAATCCCTGGCTGTCCCATTTTGAGAACAGGGCCCCAACGGCTGGCCAGTCAAACAAGCTATTCCTCCTGATACAGGGGTGGAAATCCCACTGTAGGGTAAGCTGATAGGAAAGATCCCTGGTTAAGATGAAGGTAAACTACCTCAGATGGATGGTAGCTTATGGATTTCTTATTGATGGTTGCTTATGGGGTTTCTGTACTGAAAGGAAGCATTTCCTTACATGCAGAGTACAATAAATGTGGCTGACAAGTGAAAAGCCAGAACAAGCAAAGATTTTAGTGTCCTTTGAGAACTTGTCTGGACTTTCACTACCAGAACTGTTGAACCTTCCGTTTAAGTCAGCTAAGAGAAATTTTGCAAGAACACATTTTTTTGGGGGTAGCTTAAACTCATTTCTGGCAAAGACTGCTCAACATTTTAGGAGACTAAGCTTGCTTCTCATGCCTCCTGGTATCTCCTCTAGAGCAGCAGTCCTTGGCTTTCTCTGAGGGACCTGTCAGTGCTGAGACTACTTCCTACAGTATCCTCCTTCTGAGCTGCCCATCCTGAGACAGAAGCCTACAACATCCAGTAAGCTAAATCCAAGACCACATGATTGATTGGCAGAGATTCTGTTTGGTTTAGAAAGTTTGGTTAATGTGGGATGCCCAAACTGTAGCAGGATTCTTCCTCCAAGAGATGTGAAGAGATCTCACCAAGCACTGAAGTAGGTCTGGAAACGTTCCATCATTTGAGCTACCTGTCCCAGCTTCTTCCCCAATCCAAGAAGCTCCTAGAACTAAAGGATCATCAAACACTCAAGCCAAAACAGGCCAAGGAGAACAGGCACTCTATTTGAAGTAACTCCTCACCCCAGCACACATTAAGACAGAAGGAATGAGTGTCAGCTCCCACTCTGTAAGCTGTAAAAAGGCTACAGGTGCACTAGTGCTGGCAAAGCAGTGTCTCTGCAACCTCACCCAACTGTACGAGCAACATCTGGCAGAGCAGACTGAAAAGCTCCCACAACGTTGCTGTTACACAGCAGAGATCTTGCTGTAAAGGAAAATGCTGCCTCTTGATGCTTGAAAACAAGACTGCAGAAGTACAAAAGGTGCAAACTGTTCTTGAGGCGTGTGGTATTCTTAAAGGCAATGCAGGCATCTGAATCACAGATCCAGGAGCAAATTTCAGCCTTCACAGTTAAGGATACCATGGATGAAAGCAGAGATTCCACAACATAGGAGCAATAACCATGCAATGAGACAACGCCCAGGTAACAGACTTCCTTCTCAAAGTGCAGAAGAGTTGGCCTGAAACTATGCCATGTTCTGTCCAATGTACCACGCTCTGAGCAGAATGTCAGAGGAGCTACAGAGCATATGCTCCACAGATCTTGCGAGAGAAACTTTCAGCTCTCACTACAGCTTGTAAGTACACTCATTTTTACAAGAGGGATGAATCTTCTCAAAAAGACAAAGCTTGGAGAAGTTTAAAACAGAGGGAAAATTTCAGTCTCTATACATGAAGAAGTTTCCTCTGACTTGAAGGGCAACAAGTGGCTTCAAAGTCCTGAACCAGAGCTATCACATCTGAAGAGCTGAGAAATGCTTCAGTGAGTCTAGATTCTTCACTACAGAACTTATTTGAAGTTTATGTATTCGAAAACAAAAAACTCCCTACAGTAATGTGTTTAGCCTTCACCACAGGCAGATTCAAACGTGTTTGCTGTACTACTTCCTGAACATGCTTAAAATATAACAAAAACACCTTTCATTCCTCCAGATCAAGAGATCAGCTTATGAACTTTTTTTTTAATTAATAATGTCAAATGAAATTGCAATCACGAAATAACCTTGTGAACTAAACAAGTCAACTAACATCCTACCGTTAGAGCACCAATGGAACACCCCACTGCGTAGAATTAAACCACAAGAAATGTTTTTGGAGATATAAGCTGGAAGCACAAATTAAAATTTAATTTAACTGCTGAAGTCCAAATCAAATTTTCAGAGGTAACTAATTTATAGTCTTCAAGACTATCTCCCCAAACATTCAGTAGAGGATTACAGACTTACAGAGAGTTTTTCAACGATGGCTGCTTTGCCCTGGAACTGCTGTCCTTCCCACGTAAGGCATGATGCATCAATCTGTGGGGAAAAGAAAAATAAAAATCATCAACTTGCTTAGGGTAACTTTTAAGCAATCCTGATAACAGTCTTTGCTTACTTGGCATGTATGCTTAGAATCTAGCTATTCGGAAGCTACCTCAGAGACAGAAAGAAACCACAAAGAGCAACTGAAAGTTTAGAATAATCTACTAGAAATTAAAAACATTAAGTTTCATTATCATGATTCTTCCAGCAAACTCCCTGCCTTGGGATCAAAGTGAGCTTTCAGAAGAAAATCGAAAGGTATGGACGCGAGTCAAGCACAGACAAAAATATATGAAGTATGACAAGGAGTTGTACCATCAAGCTCTTCCAACTAAAGAACCAATTTGCATATCCTGCTCACACCCAGAAAAGTAGAATGTGCCTGTAAAGGTTTTCTAACAGACTGCCCTGCGTGGCATGGAAAGATTGAGATGCTTCAGTCTACCTGCTCTTCCACTGGATGAGGCAGGACGTACAGAGCATGCTATGTTGGATGCAACAGCAACAGGCAGGAAACTTTGAATTCTTTTCAGGATACCTCCTTTAAACCAGAATCACAGTATCCTAACCTCACACCAACATAGCTCACTGCCTTCTCAGATCCAGTTTTGAACCCTGGCAAACCAAATTAAGTTTTAAACTCAGGGGAAAACATTTCAAGTCTGTCAGCTGCCAATTCCAAACAGCACCTGCACCCTCTTCATGATAGCCCAAGTTCTTTTTCCAGCCTGTCACAGGTAGCTTGTTCCTTCCACATCTTTCGAGTTTAAACACCTCAAACACAATTCTTGTCTCTTCCCTATCCAGTCTTCAGATCTCACTGAAGCTCTGCATGTCTCAGCAGAAAATGGCAAGCTCTAAAGAACCCCATTTGTATGCTGTGGTAGATTCTCCAACCCTTGTTTTTGATCCACACCGCACCAAAAAGCCACTTCCTTCAAGCAAGTATGCTGAGCCTGCACAACACAGTCACACCCATTCCGAAAAGGCTTCTGGTCTTCACTGCATCATCGGGAGCAATACAGTGCAGCAAGAGCCAAAAGCATAAAGCTGGGACTGGGACCAAGAGCACGAAGCATATCGGGGTCACAGACACAACTGAATGCAGGCTGGCGAAGATCCCTTGAGGAGAGCTTTCTCCTAAGTCCAGACATGTCCCTTTTGGAGGAAAATGGACTTAAATCTAGATTGTGTGAACCAGTCACTTGATGCAAGTGATGTCAGCCAGATGCTTGTCTTGTACGACCCTTGACTTCCATCACCTGAGAAGCAAGGTGTTGGTACCAGGGAACGAGGCTACTCTCTCAAGCATTCCAATTCTAAGCTTTAAATACAGAAAGCCATATTGGAAGAGGAACCCCAGAACCTGCCTTACTGAATCCACTTCAGCAAATAGCAGGTAAGCACACCATGGTGCAAGACCCTTCTGGTTTTTCAAAGAGCAGCAGAAGACCGATGAAGTTGGCGAGGGAAACAAGCTCGAAAACTTCACATCGTACCTAATTAATCTTTCTGCTATCAGTCATCTCCAAGGCCATTTGCTTTATCAATAAACTGAGAGCAACTGTTTCAAGAACAAAAAGCATCTCCTAACCCAAAACCCCTACAGACAAGAATACAACATCAAGAGTTAAGAAAATACTTCATTGTAAGGAGCCATGCGCCCAAAGGAGAGCAAAGAAGTCGCTACAGCATTTCCTGCAAAACAATTGCAGGGAAATAACTGCAAAACAATGCAGAAACTTGGTACTCCATTTAACTCCAGCAATTTTTAGCTACACAAAACAGGGCCCCATCATCCATGCATTACAAACTCCACAGAACACTGTCCGCTGTCCTTAGGTACCTTCACTGAATGATGAAAAGTAAAAAAGCCCAAGGGTAGAAAAAGCAGTTCATCGCATGTGATGGCCATGTTTCCAGAATTAATTAGTCTGTACTTATTACCAGTTTAAGGATTTGAAGTGTTTTGGTAGTGGCATGACAGGAACTGCTTACTGACTTCATATTTAGAGCTGTGGATTACACTGTGGCTTCCCGTTTTTCCTGCTTTATGGGCTCTGTTCACAGCTTCTTGGTCAAAACAAGGCAGCAGTCTATAGCAGACAGCAAATACTTGAGAATCCAAAGGGTAAATGCTACCTGTGCTTGTGGAGACTGCTGAGGTGTAGGGAGGGGCATCAGATGGTGCTCCTGCAACAGCTTCAATCCTCCAGGGATTGGTGAAACTTGGTATGATTCATCGAGCAAGGGTCAGAAAAACAGGACATGCTGCTAGATGGCTTGTAAGACTTGAGTGTCTTGCTGAAACAGCTCAGCCACCCAGCAGCATTCCTCACCAGCAGCAATCAAACTCCATCCACAGAGCACTTTGCATATTCTGGAGGCGTCTTCCTCCAAAGCTAAAAGCTGATGTTCCTCAGACCTTTTAGTTACAGGCCTCAATTTCAGAAACAAAGTCTGTTTTGCCCCCATATGAGGGGCAAAACAAATCAATTATTGAAGAAGTTTAGAAAGAGCTTAAAGTTTAAATATTTAAACTTTATTTAAAAATTTAAATTCAAGTTACCAGGATTACTATAGCATGAGATCCAAGAAACACCTTCAAGTACTGCTAAACACAGGGCAGGACTCAGAAATCATATCCCACTTGAAGTGAAGAGGGATCCAAGCAAATCCCAGACTGTAAATTACTGGCAAACTAAGTCTAGCACATTTGCTGTGACAGAACATTGTCACAAGGTAGCCTCCAGCCTCTCACACTGCAAGTCTCTATCTCCAGCCAATCCAGGGTTTTATGAGCCTGACTGCCTATAGATGAGGCACACAGACCTCAAAATAGAAAGTAAATGTGTAAGAAATGAAAAAAAAAAAACAACATGTTCAGCAAGTGCAATTGCACTGACTGATATTCTGGAGTCAGGATGAAAGCCACTATCCCATCCTATGCATTCCCACACATCCAAATAGGGAAAACTAGGCAGACAGTGGGAGAGAGGCCCTGCCGCCCCCCCCTTTTATAGATACTTACATATATTGCTCCTAACTGAGTCCTGTCTGCATCAAAAAGCTGGTAGTAATGTTGTATGAAGCTGGACCCAATCTGCTCCCAGATAGGCTTGTCTCCCATTCTGAATCCTCAAAGCCAGCGACTGTAAAACAAAACAAGAAACCATCAGAAAGATCACATAAATCAGCAGAACACTTGGCTGGTGTATTAAGCACCAGTGAGCACAGACCACCGCAGCAGGCCAAAATTTTCCTTTAGAAGACGAAGGACAATTATCTCCTCCGTATCCTGGACCTCTGAGAAATAAAAATCTTGGCTACTAAATGGTTTAACTTAGAGCGTTTGGTGATTTCAAGAGCTATTTCAGTGAAAGGTCACAACCCACATACAGCAGTGGAGAACAAGAACCACGATGAGTAAGTGTTACCGCCTTATAGGCACATATTTCAAAAGTGACACCGTCTG
This sequence comes from Anas acuta, assembly GCF_963932015.1. Lineage (NCBI taxonomy): Eukaryota > Metazoa > Chordata > Aves > Anseriformes > Anatidae > Anas > Anas acuta. The sequence goes on along the minus strand of NC_088988.1, from coordinate 11,810,320 downwards.
AAAAAGTTGGCTCCTGCTATTCCGACTTGAGCTCATTTACTGTAACCAACTGAAGTGTTGATAAGGACAGATTGTAGAGTGCCTTACATCACTTGATTTACCTATTCAGCCCCTCCTGTTCCACCATCCACAGGTCCCCTAAGGAAGCCTCCTTTCAGCAGCAGACAATAGGAGTTAATCCATTTCCACTAGCCATCTGCATAACACAAGCTTCCTTTCAGCCCTGCTTTCCTCTTGTACGCTGTCACGGAGCCTGAAGCATACTCCACGTTTATCTTTGAACCTGGAGCACTTTCAAAACACGGTGGTAAAATATCAAGAGTCACCCAAACCAAAAGAACGTCCCTTGCAACTAAAAGCTAACAGCCTGATTGTCCCCAGCTCTCCACGCCTGAGCTGTGCTGGGTGTGCCACTCCTCCAGGCCTCACCAAGAGCCACTTTTCCAGATCTATGGATTTCTTCTTGGACTGCAGCAAGCTACTTCAGGATTCCATCCCTCCCAGGGATGCTACCCGGCTTTGTTAGCATTGATTGTTTTTCCTCACCTCTTTTCTCCCAGAAGCCAGATGTAGGATGTGTCCCTGCATTCACTTAGCAAGAGACTCAGCGGTTCCCAACCAATGTAGTAGAAACACAAAGGTACCAGATTTGTGAACAGGAGTCCTGCTAATTTAGAGAATTAAGCATACAGCAGATGCAGCAGACCAGACTCGGGTCTAGAAATCCTCATGCAAAATCAGTGCAGCTCTACCATTCTGTTATTTGCTTCAGGAAAGCGCGTGCATTGTTTTCTTTACCCTGATACCTCTCTAAAAGAGAAACCAGCACATTACATTAAGATCCGAGTTTGCTTTAAACAAACAAAGCTATACTGGCTAAACATCAAGATTTCCCAGCCTCTGTCCCATTTTGCAATACCTGACCAGGATCTACAGGTCTGTATTGCGCTGCAAGTCTCAAAAGCGTCTCAGACACGAGATTCTGTTTTAGGACACAGACACAATGGTTATTCTGGCTTCCTCCTAAGGCTAATTACTCACACACCTGCTTAAAATTTGTCAAATCCCTAACAGAAGCAAAACACACTCATAGTACCTCCACAGCAAGCAGTAACTGCAGTCAGACAAGACAGCTCTTCTCATGTTTTACGCTTTTGGCTGTTTCAACTTTACTCATACAAGCTCAAGCTGAAGGAGTTTTACCCACCACAGTCACAGCACTAGGAAAAAAAGATCAGGAGTTTATAAATGAACAAGTTGTGCTGATTGCATTCTGTGATTGCCACACAGCAGCCTCACCTACAGCAGAGGTAGAAATCAAACTTCAGCCTGTATTAAGAGATTTACATTCAAGGAAAACCTTAAAGTCACTTCCTTGATTTCCAACAGCCTTCATCCCACACCTCAGATTTACCAGAAGCCCCCGGCAGAGGACAGATCCAGGCTGTACCTGAGCAGTGCCAGCACGATTTGCCAGCATCTCCTCAGCTGCAGCAGAGATTTCCCAAACAGAGCTGCTGAGGTCCCTCAGTCCTGCACTTGGACAGGCATGCTAGGTTTTAAGAGTGCCCCAAATAATCCCACTGGAACTACATCAGCATGAGCTCCTTGCACTGCCCCTGTAGCTCTCCCCACAACCAGTAATCACCCCAGCACGCAGTGCTGGACTCTCACCACACGCTTGTCAGGGCAGACCTTGCAGAGGAAAGCCCAGGATCCAGAACTGCAGGCGAGTCTGGGGACCGTTACGGGCTCAGGCATTCCTGCTTTGTCATTTCCCTGTCCCTGCTCTGGCACAACAGCCTCCCCCTGATGAATTCTTAATGTGCCACAGGCTAGGATTTCTATCTTTTGCTTACCATCCTGTGTCCCCCAATACCATCCCTTCTACACCGCAGATCACACAAGAAGAAAAAATAGCATCTAAGCAAAGTCCTAGAGAATTATTTCAGCTTGCTTGCAGCTGAGACCCTGGTGTGCAGCCCTGCTTTTGTTCCACAGGAGCCAGAGATGCAACCATGCCCACTGTGTGCTAGGGACCAGGCCTGGGGAACACAACCAGAACTGGAAAGATCAGCTCAGCTACAGACAGCAGCAGCAGCACCACCTCTATATACGCCTGCTCCCATTTCCTCACCTCCATCTCATGCCCAAGCCCCCGACGGGTCTTACAAGCAGGAGATGAACCCTGGCAGAGCAGCCTGTAGCCTGTGCTAATCCACATCCCAGCAAGGGACATGAGCTGGGAGCTCCACGGAGCAGCAGTCGCTGGCACAGCCCCAGGTCTCTGCCACACACGCTTACCAGAGAGAGGAGGAAAGCCTGGATCACGTCCGAGCGTGCCAGCCTGCCGTCTCCCTCCCAACTCCTTTCTGAAGTCCTTGCTGCACCTCTCCCCTGAACGCTGTGCTGTTAGAGAGGACTCCCAGGACTTGCTGGGGAAACCGGGCGTACTGGTATTTAGTTTTGAAGCCTGCTGATTGCATTCCTGACCTCAAGGTACCTACAGGTCTGTAGCTCACAGTGGCAGGGTGGAAGCTGCTATAAAGGAAACAGTGAAAATCACTTCTACTCAGCTCCTCTGGCCCAGCATTGCTTCAGCTCCTCTCCATGAACTGGGATATCAGACGTCTTTCCTAAACATTCAAACGCAAATCTAGTTCAACAGCCATGCACCTAACATTAAGATGAACTAGTAAATGGCAAACCACCAGCTTATTCTGAAGCTAAAATAAAAAGTTAGCCCTTTCAAAGTGAATCTTTTCCCCACACATGATACATGTTCACCTTAAAAGCTCTGCAATCAAATGAACCTCAGATCAATCATACACTAGCCCTGCGTCTCCTTTAGATCCAGAGATTTCCAGCTCCTGAAGGCACAACAGCCTCATGCAAGCACCAGATGCCTTCTGTTCAATCCTGAAACTGAGAAAGTCGTTAAGACTGGCAGAAATTAAGGGATTTGAACTTTAAATATAGAAAGTAGTACTATGGTTTCTCAAAGTAAAATTAGTAGGCAACTTTGCCACCTCCTTCTTAAAAGGAGGTATTTGTGTTTTGGTAGGTAAAATGGCATGAAATAAATCAGTGTAAGTTTGACAAGTCACAATGTTGATTTTGTCAGAGAAGCAAGAAGTGAACTCAGAAAATACTGCTGAAATCAATAACCCTCTATTTGGTAACTTTTCCCTGTGCCATTCATATATGGTTACACGGCTTTCTTTAATACACTCAACTCTCCCCCAAAATGCCTGTTTTCCTTTCCCAATTTGTCACTTTTCCTTAGTGGCGGCTTACGTGTTCTGTAGAGTTTAGAGAAAACACACAAGATAGGGATGATCTGTGCCACCAAGCCCAGTCCCTTCAGTGAGATACAATCCTTTACCAGGCCGTTTTAAGCAGGTATAGAATATACATACATCACAGAGGCAGCTTTCTACATCCACTCCGAAGCAAGGAAGAACAAACACGCTCTGATACCGTCACAGCTCACCCAGATCTCCCCATAGGTTACTCAAAGTCTGATTATGGGGGCGAGAGCACTCCATTAATATTAAAATCAGATAAAAGTGGTTTCAACTAAGCCAGAAAGCACTGAAGATGGAGCATCACCTGTCCTTTTAAAGGCTCCTGCTGAGGGTTACCATTGCATAAGAGTATTATTGGATATTCTACCTTAAATTCACATGGAAAAAGGAGATAGTTTCCTTAAGCTATTTTTTTTCCCCTCTCTGTCACTTCAAGCCAAGCCTACTTCATTGCACCCACTTAAGGAAGTCACAGCCCATTTGATTCACAGCTCCTCTCCTGAAGCTCAGCAGCGAAGCTACCAGTCCACCTCACTGTGAATTTCCTGAAATCTGCTCATATCATAGGATTTATCCCCGCCTCCAACACCAGCCAGCAGTCAGTGTTCAAACTGAAACCCAACGCAGCGCACAGAAGTTGCAGCTGCCAGCAGCTTTCCCTTCAATGGGTACGTGCCGACACTGCAGAACTCCATCCCTGCTGCACCGGGGACTTCTCAGCAAGGTCTGCACCGAGTTTTCCTTTGCCAGGTCACACCCTGACACCCTCAAGCACCAACTCCTGCCCTCTGCACGCCCTGCCACGCTCCCTACCACTCCTGACCAACGCAGCACCAGGCACATCCCCAGCGTCCTTGCCCCAGAGCCAGCACAAGGCACTGCCACATCCCTGATCCCACAGCAAAGCTCCTGCATTCAGCATCAGGAACTCATTCCTACACCACGCAGGACTTCCCAGTTCACCGTGACACCAGCCCTTCCTAAACGCTAAGCCACCCCAACAGGGGAGAGACTGCCAAAAGGCCCAAGGTCTGGCTGAAAACTCTTCCCACTGCTGTCTTGACAAGCCGTGGAGCAACCCGGAGGTGATTCCATCAGCACGCTGCAGCACAAGGTCCATCCTCCTCCTCAGGTGGCATCACCAGAGCTACTCGGAGGCGTGCCCCGAGGAAAAGCCACCGCTCTGCTTTGGCACCTGTTGACAGACAAACCATCAGATCTCCTTCCCTGAAGCACAAAGCACCAGAAACACTTGGAGAAGGCGGCCTGTCATTGTACCTCTGCGGGATGGAGAAACACCAAATATTTGTCCCAAGCAGCGGTGGTGCTCGCTGCATTATCAGAGCACGCCATATGTAAGCTGGCTGCTATCAATTAACACAATTAGCTCTTCTTGAACTCGAGCCTGGCATGCTGGCATTTCTATAAGAAATTTCTGAAGATGTCAATGAAAACTAGTATTTAGAGTAACAAGTATTTAGGATTTATGAGCACTAACGAGTAGTATCCTTCAACACTTAACACTAAGGTGGACAAGGAAGCTGCAAGGAATCAAAGAGCAACCACCACAAGCAAGCAAGCTCAGGAAAGCCCTCCTGACCTGCAGAAAATCAAAAAAGATGATTTAAAGAGAGCAGCCTCAAACCTGTACTCTAACATGCTGCTGGAAAGGGAAAATATCACCACCTGCCATTCAGTTTCCAGGTAAGACTACGCTGCCTCCCTAAGTGATCCCAGCGTAAATAAACCGCACAGCACTGCACCAAAGTTAAGCTCTAAGACGGGATTCAAGCTCAAGCACCTCAAGCTGGCTGGCTGATGGCTGCAGGATGAGAAGAGAAGCACAACAACAGAGCACTGATATTCCCCTTAATGGGTGCTGTTGGTCCAGAGGCACTTGTGGAGCTGTGGCAAACATCCCCCAGCCCACCCGCTGCTGCACCCTTCGCTACTGATTAACAGAAGCAAATATGGCCAATGGATGAACTCGCAGTTGTGTGGGTTCCTGTCGCACATGCCCCTACCACCACGCCTCCAGTTTTGATCACTCAGAATGAAACAGTGAGGATCTTTACACTGCTGGAGAAAAAAGGGAAATAGTCTATTTCTCCCTCAGTCTCTTTTCTATTGCCACTAAAAGATACAAAGCCAGGAGTTTCTCCTGTGCACGCTTTCTAGGAACACAAGAGGACCAGTATCACAGGATTAATGGTCTCTCAAACAGGTAAATCACTTAATACCTACACCAAGAATCCTTTGCTAGCAGTTTACCCGCCTCTAGCAAAGACATACACTGTCAACAGAAGAAACTAAGCAAATTCCCATAGCATCACTGAATAATTCAGGCTGTAAGGGACTTCAGGAGTTCCAGTCTCCAGCTCAGAGCAGATTCAGCTAGTCCAGGTCTCCCATGCCTTTTTAATCCACTTCGATCCAAAAAAAGAATAACCGAGACCACATAACCCCCAGGGGAAATCTGTTTAGCTGCCTGACTGCCCTGCTGCAGAAAAAGCCTCCCCCAGGCCCAACCAGAATCCCCTTGCTTCAGCTTCTGCCCTTTGTCTCCAGCCCTCCAGCACACACCTTGGTGAGAAGCCCAGCTCCATTTTCCTGATGCGCATCCTTTGGGCAGCAGAAAGCTGGGGCTAAGCCCCCTCAGCTCCTTCTCTTCCCCACACGAAGGAAGCTCAGGGCAGGCAGAACCCTGGGGTGATGAACTGGGGGCGCTGACACATGGACACCACCCATTACCAGTCACTGACCCTACAGGCGCTCCATCACCTTCTGAGAAATTCCAGCTTTCAATATTTCTTAACTTGAAAACCCTTTAAAATTTCCAGTCAAGGTGCAAACTTGAAGGAAAAAATAAAAACACTTCTCTTAGGTACCTTCTGCCATCACCTCCACAGCAGCTGATTGATTCACAGAGGTTAAAATCTGGAAATTACTGCTCCAGGCCAATCAGAAACTGACTCGAACACAGGCTTTCACCTTGTAATTGCTATGGGCTGCACCATGCACAAAATTCCATTATGCTAAACAAGCTTGCAGGTCTAGAAATAATTAAGTCTAGGTATGAGCACAGCAAAAAAATGGAAAGGGAGAACTGAGAAGAGTGACAAGGAGCAGACAGTCTCCTTATGAAAAAGGTGGAAAATTGACATTCCCCTTCTCAATCTTACTTTTTTTTTTGTCTCCTCCAACTTCATCAAAACAAATTAATGCAGGAATTACGCCAGCCTGAAGTATATTGCTTTGCTTACAGATGTTTGCAAGCGCAGGGCTACTTAGATTTCTAAACAAAACACATCGCCAAACTCTGGAAAAAAATTCAGTTTGATGCTCATCCTATCCGCAACCTGACAACCCAACAGTCCAAGCGTCAGCCTAGGTAACTTTAAATTATTTATTATTGGCTTACCTGATTACGTATAAAATAATGTTTTACTGTTAAGTCTGAACACCATATCTGGCAGTTTTTTCCACGGTATTCTTGAGGAAATCTAGGAACTGAATTCAAGTTTACAAGGCTGAAGTTGCTTCTCTTTTCCCCAGGAGGGACTCAATCGAGCCTGGCCAGCTTTAAGGTAAGGGAGGAGGCATGGGGAGGGAACACAGCTGAACTGCACTTTTCTTTACCTTATAGGCAGATCAACGTAACATTTAGTCTCCTAGAAAGAGCAGACTCAGATATTTCTATCTATCCATGACTGTTATGACAGCTGTTTCAGGTTAAGAGAAAACTATTTTTTAAGTTACGGAAGCAGAGATGCCATGTTTCAGTCACAAACCATTTTCTGTAGCAAATAATTGAAATTTCATAAGGTTTATTTGTGTACAGAAAGATTCTGCAGCAAAGTAACATTCAGTATTCACTTTATTCTAAATAGATCTTCTATCAAGAACTGCAATTTGAGCCTTGCAAGTTTTCTTATTGTTCGCAGCTGAAGTTTGGCACATTTAAGAGCAATCAGTTGTGTGCTTGTACAAGTAGCCAGCTGTGTAACACCCCTGAATTAGATAGAACAAAGGTGCTCACCCCTAAAAACACAGCTCTATGTACTTTGGTGTGGTGCTAAATGCAAGAGGATCTAGATTACTTTGCCTTATATTACCCCATTTTTAGGTTTAGCCAAAACTTTCCTTTCTTATTGATTGACAGCAGTCAAAACATGGAAAAAATTCTCCAGCATGCTTTATTAGCAGCAAGTTTTTTGTGTGTGAGCATGGCTTATTAAGCCTCATATGCCTGGAAGAAGGATAATGGAGAAAAAAATATAAAAAATACAAAACCCAGAACTTTTCATGTGGTATCTACCTACCTACCTCACGCTTCCAAACCCACGTTTTTACTCTGCTTCATTTTTCTCCTACAAGCCCACAACAGTTTCTACTTCCAGACATTGGGTATGTAGGCACACAGTTGGGTCACGAACAAATACTAAAGCTGTCGGTGATGCTCCGGCACTTGGGAGTTTAAAAACAACAAAGAAATCATTCTTAAGAGTGTTATCAGCACTTAGTAGACACTGCAATGCCAACACAAAACCTACTATACCCCACTAACTACTCCACTAACTGCTGCACTCCTCTTGTTAACATGGCCCAAAGAACTCCCAGCAGAGAGCTGCAGAAAGTCGTTAGAATTAAAAGAAAAACGAACGAAAACCTGAGGTTAAAGCAAATAAATTCCAACTCACCTACCGAGGAGCTTGCAACGTTTTAGGGAGGAACACGAAATAAGAGTTCGGAGTCTGGCTGGAAGGCAGTTAAGCGGTACAAAAGCGAGCCAGGAGGTGTATAAAGCTAGATGTGGTATCGGTAATGAGGGGATACATCCAGTCACCTCTCCAGCTCCCCGCACTGACCCGTACAACGCTCTCTTTTTGTCTGTCGCTACCACAAGTCCCCCAGAACCGTGCTCTCAGCCATCCAGACAGCGCCGCGCCTCCCCCGGGAGCACGGGGCTGAGGAACGACCAAGAGCTCGCGGCCGTTACCGGCCCCGCACCCCCCCATCCCCTCACACACCTCACCCCGCCTCAGGCGGCTCCCACCCGCCCAGCGCCCAGCTCCCAGCACCCGGCCCCGGGCCCCGGCCGCCGCCCCTCCGAGCTCCGCGCCTCAAAGACGGGGAAGGTCAGGGCTGGCCCCAACCACCGAGCCCAGTCCCGGCCGGGGAGCGCCCCCTCAGCCCCGGCCCGGCCCCGCCGCCGCCGCCCCCCGCACTCACCCCGCGGCTCCCACTATGGCGGCGGCGGCGGCCCCGTGCGCGGCGCGAACCCCCCTCAGGTTCTCTCGCCCGCGCTCCCCGCCCCGCCCCGGCCCCGCCCCGAGGCACGCCGGGATAGCGAGTCCGGCCGGCCGCAGCGGAGCGTGCTAAGGAGGGGGGTGAGGGACTACAAGTCCCAGCGTGCCCCGCGCCGCCGCCCGAGGGGAGCTCATTTGAATGAAAGGAAGGAGACCGCGAGGCGCTGGGCCCGCGGGAGGGGCCCCGGAGCATTGTGGGATAGTGGAGGATGGGGGGGGGGGATGCGCTCCTCACTCCTGTGAGGGAGCGGGAGGGGAGCCCTGGGAGCGGGGCGCTGCGCTTCAGTGGGATTCCGTCAGTGCCCCTGACAAAAGCTGTACCACAAAAATGTGCCACAAAAATGAAATGTGAATAAAGGCCCAGCTCGCTTCCGGGGAAAAAAGTTGGGGCAGGAGTTGTGGGGTGGCCCAAAAGCGGCTTGTAATGGGTGCTGCCAGGCTGGTGGCTGTTCTGCAGGGCGCTGACGCGGTCCCACACAGAATCACGGAGTGATCCGGGTTGGAAGAGACCTCCAAGATCACCGAGCCCAACCTCTGACCTAACACTGACCAGTCCTCCACTAACCCACATCACTGAGCTCTACATCTAAACGTCTTCTAAAGACCTCCAGGGGTGGTGACTCTACCACTTCCCTGGGCAGCCCATCCCAATGCCTCACAACCCTTTTGGTAAAGAAGTTCTTCCTAATATCCAGCCTAAATGTCCCCTCGCGCAACTTTAGCCCATTCCCCCTCGTCCTGTCACCAGGCACATGGGAGAATAGACCAACCCCCACCTCGCTACAGCCTCCCTACAGGTACCTGCAGAGCACCAGCACTGCGCCTGTCTCTGCCTCACGGCTTCTTCCCCCATGTGAGCTGGAAGCGGTGAGTGCAGAAGCAGATACTTCACTAGTGGAGTCCAACAGACAAATAACTGCACAACAAATAGGTGATTTTTTTTTTCTCTCTCTTCTGTTTTTGAGTCAGTTCCAAATGCAGGGCCCAGTCTGGAACTTGCAGGCCTTGTGATAACACAGTATGGATTTTCCTTCTACTGTTCCTGTAGTAGCCACGACAGTGGGATATGTATCTCTTAGGACGTGCTGGTCCATCCATGGTAACTCCTTTCTGCTCAGTTCAATGTAGTTTTTAAAATTTGAAAGACAGACACAAGAAGAATTTGAGGGTGAATCCCTATATGATTTGGGGGGAAAAGTAGAAACAGAACGCTGGGGGCTGGATGGATCACACTGATAAAGGAAGTAACTGGATTTTAGTGTGCATGAGAGCTGTTTCTAAATCATTTTCTCTCAGGAGGCATGTACTGAAGGTTGTGCCTTAACCCCAGGAGAAGAGCGAAGCTGTAAAGGTCCACCAGCAGGTGGTAAAATCATCATCCAGAAGAGCACAGAAGTGCCTTGCCTGCACTGCAGCTCTCAGAGCAGCTGTGGGACTGGTGCAGGTGTGGCTGGTGCCCTGCAGCCACCAGCCTGGTGGCTGGGGCTGTCCCAGCCTGTCCGAACTGCAGCTTTCCTGCTGGGAAACAGTCGGGCCTCTGAAGTGAGAAGTGACTGGACAACAGCTGCGTTAAACCAATTCCTCACTTTTTGGCTGTGGTTAAGAACCTAGACAGCATCAGAGCCCTGCTTTGCTGCATGCTGTATGGAAGTGGATAAGCGAGAAATTTTACCCTAGAATATTCACAGTCTAAAAACTAGAATACGCACGACAATGAAGACCAGACTGTTCTGTGAAGTGCACAACAAAGGCATGCGTTTGGCTGGGCAGCACCCACCTTGATCATCCTTGGCAGCTTCTTACCCAGGCTTTCGGCAATGCTGAGTTCCCAACCTGCCCCAGGCTAGAGAGGACCCTAGGCGTGCTCCTTTGTTATGCTCAGGATGGAAGTGAAAGCTTTAGATACCTCCTTTGGTCCTGGGAGGCTGCTGCTGCCTGGATCTGGGGACCAGGAACCTTTCTGACTGCCTGGGCTCTGGTCAAGAGTATCAAGGGCAGCCAGCCTGCACAGGAGGAGATGCCCCACAAACAGACCTCAAATTCCCTGCCAAGACAGAAAAGAGGGGATGTGGTGAGATGCTGAGAAGGAAAAGGGCAAGGAGCAGAAATTTGGAAATTGTTGGTGCCTTCTGTCTCTTTCAATTTTGCCCTGATCTAGCCCAGAATTTTATCTGTTCTCTCTGTACAGAGAACAGGGAAGTCTGAGGCTGTATCAGAGCAACATTCACCACCCAGCCTCTCAGTCCATGCTTTCTAGAACACCAATTCCCAGGGGAGCCTCCAGCCTCTGCATAATGACGTTTATTGGCCCAGTAACTTCTGCCCTGTTCAGTCCTTGACACGTCAGGGCTCAGGTCACACAAGGAATGGAGGAATGGAGGGCAGGACTGTGAGCAGAGGCAGCAGGTAACGCAGATAAATGGTTTCAAGAGAGCACTGGAGAATATTGTTTGTGGAGGAACCCACCTTGCAAGATGCTGTGTCAGAAGTCATGAAAACAACCTTATATCCAATAACTTAATGGGAGCGATACTGCTCTTTGAAATATAGGTGAATTGAGCAAGCCTTGTTCATGCACTTAGAGAGAGGTTGGTTAGGATTTCATCTACAGGAGAGTTTTGCATTGGAAAGAAACTTCTTTGCGTCTTTCCCCTGTTTTGTTCTGGAGATGAAATTAAGGTTTTTTGTTAGAACAATAAAAGCCATTCTAACTAAACATCGAGTCCCACACACAGGAATGTAGCAATCAGAGACAGTTGGTGCTGGCTGAAGAATTCTGGGAGGGTACATGCCAGATCAGAATCCAGGATGCAGAAAGGTGAGGAGTTAAAGCGGAAGAAAAAGCATTTGTGTTGAACAGTAACAGTTTATTCATTTACATACTAGGATACCTTCCTACAGAAATAGCCTCCTAATTCACTGCCTGTGCATTGCTCACTTACCTTAATTTAGAAGTAAAAGGTGGAAAGTATGCAGGAGGAAAAATTGTTGCTTTTGTCACTTAATGTTTCTAGTTCAACCCAAGAAAGGGATGTGTGAAGCACCAGCTCTAATTGCCCTTTACACTTATTCAACACTAATACCTCTAAGTAATCTGCAATTAGGAACTGTGGGAAGTAGAACCACACATTTCTATTGCAGATGCTACATGCTAGCTCATCCCTGAACGCTGAGGTGGGCTGGTTTTCAGGAGGCCACGCTCTCCCCTTCCTCAGCCACGTGTGGTGCGTGAGCCTCGTGTTGTCCCTGTGGTGGAAGCACTGCGTGGAAGTCAGCTCTGGCTGCTCGGATCGCTCCTGACTATTTAGAGGCTGTTTGTTGTCCGCGTAGCTGTTCGTTCATCAGAACAGCTCTAGTCCTGAGTAGACCAGCACACGATTACACTGAACAGACCTCAAGCTCCTCTTCCTTACCCTACATGAATTGAACTCCGGGCTGCTGCAGCTGTGGAGTTCCTGAGGAATAAAAACCATTCCAAAAGAGAAGTCAAGCTGCAGCCACCAACCCTTCAGAAATCCAGTCAGCCTAGCTGCAGATGTCCTGTTTTCATTTCATTTCGTACGTCAGCCTCTGAGATGAATGTTTAGCAAATCAAAACTATTACGTTGATAAAACCTGACCCCACTGAGAGGGCGGAAGCAGTGAGTCAGTATTTAAAAGGAAACTTGATGTCCGGAGATGAGGATGCTGGAGAACTACTACTGCCAACAAAAGTGCAATGTTAATTTTTTAAATAGATTGTTATTCACAGGAAATTAGAGAGTTCCTTTGGTTAAACAGAAGGACATTTTGCTACTTTGGACACATTGCAACACACTGAACGATAGCTGTCCAATTGCAGGAACAACCCCTCCGAGAACCCTTCACAATTACAGAGGACGGAAGCAGGAAACATAACAAAACAAAATATACTTTATTAAAATTAAGCATGTTAGCACCTCAGTGTAACCTGGAGAAGTCAGACAGTCCAGCAGTTAACCAGTCCAGCAGGCCAAATGGCTGAACATCCTGAAGTGCATTCCAATGGTAAAAAAAAAAAGTACCATGACTGTTACATCGCACACGTTCTCAAGAAGCTAGGATGCACAAGTGGTCTCGTTCGTAAGGAGAGACGTTGTGCTGCCTATTGTCTTCATGGGAGCATAGATCTGCTGGACCAATTCCATATGCTAAATCAGATGGTGGAGCAGGTATCTGCTTTCCCTACAAAAAAAAAAGAAAAAAGCAAACAAACAAAAAAAAATCTTGCCGCTTACTTGACTTGCAGGAAAAGCAGTACACCACAGAGCTGAAGTTCGAGCTACATATCAGATTGGAGAAAATAAATTAAAATGAAATAACGGGAAATACTTAGTACGTGAATAGACCTGTAGTATCCTCACGGTCAACCATCCAACTCAGTACACACGTTAATAACGAAATGACCCATGCATCACATAGCAGGCTCTGACAACCACTGCCTTTAGCTGAACTGGCTACATGATCGATAGAGAAACCTCCAGCTACCAAACGCCAATGTGCCCTTTTGTTCACTCATACAGAGAGCATCGAAACGGACAGTTGTAAAGCTATGTTAGCCAGTGTTACAAAGATTACAATATTTTTCAAACTAAAGATACTTTTTACATTTAGAAAATACTTATATAAAATTTAGTAAAATTGACATCCCGACCTACCGAGCGTAACACATTCTGAGTACAGGAGGAAGAAGATCTCGCAGACCCAGAAGCCGTCTGGGCATTCCCTCAGAAGGAATTATGGGCACACTGTGGTGAACTGCCTTTTGTTTTCAACACACATCACTGCCCCCCAAGCACGCACGGAGACAGAGCCACGGAGGCGCGCCAGATGCCCTCCTCCTGGAGAGCACCGACGTGTCCGTTCCGCTGGCTAATCCATGAATCCGTGCTCAGGCCAAGGCAGTAACCTTGCTACCCTCACTCCACCAGCTTTCTAGCCAACTTTGATTTGGTTTCCTGCCGCTGCAAGTGAGGGGACTAACGCTGGCTAGAAACAGAAACTACACAATCATTCCACGTCGATTTGTTACAATACTCTTACATCTCGGTTTAGAACACGCAAGCACGTTTCAGTAAGGTCTTGCCTAAGGTACAGATTATTAGTCATGCCAACTAGGTTAGGATTAGACAGCAAGGGTTTGCAACCACTGCAGATAAATTTGCTTCGCTTCTGCTTCATCCCAGTTCGCTGAACGAAAGCCAAGGATTCAAATGCCAACACGTTATAAAGCCTCTGGTTCACGAGAGGGAGTTCCGAAGCCAACGAGATAAACTACAGCCATCAAATGCCACCAGGTTCTTTGTACCAGACCGCAATCCTTGCTAGTGTTGAGAGCATCGAGACATCTGTAACAAATACGTATGTACTGCAGAGAAAGCAAAAACTACATAGTACAAGAGCACTCTTTAACTTGGGGATTCTTTCACACTAGAAACGGCAGTCTTTTATGGCATCAGTAATTTACTGAAGAAACACATCACCCTGAGAGGGTTTCTAAAGCTTTCCTCGTGCCTCTGCTAAGCGAGGCCAAGCAAAACATTGTTGTTCATTCCTATGACGGGTATAGTGCCAACCATGCTTTCAGACAGGCCTTCTCCAGGGGGTAGTGTTCCTGTTACCTCACCGAGCACAGGAGCCAGTTTATTTGCTGAAAACCGATCCCTTCCGTCCACTTAGTGGTGACACGGGGTCCCTTCTACCCTAAACCACAACAAATGCTTTCTTTCCACTGCTGCCAAGCCCACGGGGGATGCTGGAGGGCCCGGTGCAGGCAGTGTTAGCTCCAGGGGAGCACCGCATTCACAACGGGGCTCGGCAGCTCCTTGGCAGCAGTCGGATCTGACGGCAAGGGCCGGGCTCCGTGGGGGCGGCTTCGGCGGCGGTGGGGCGGGGGGAACCGGGAAGGGGGAGCCCGGGGCAGCGGGGACACAGCCGGGCCCGTCTCCACTCTGTCCATCCGAGGCTCTGCCACGCCGGGGAGCCCCGGGCCGGGCCGGGGAGCCCCCCGCCCTCAGAGGCCGTGGCGTTTGCGGGCCCCGGCGCTGGCGGCGTGGAGCAGCCGGTCCTTCTCGCGGATCTCCTCACGGAGCTGAGCCTCGGCCAGGCGCAGGCGGCGGATGCTGCCCTTCATCTCCTTCATCTTCACCTCCAGCAGCGCGATGATGTCGCGCTGCTCGTTGAGCTTCCTCAGCAGCTCCTCCGACGTGGTGCCCGACGACAGCGAGTACGAGTGGTCCGGGGGGCCTCCTTCCAACGCACCTTCCTCCCCTACCCCTACCGCCACCGGCAGCCTCCCGGGCCCGGGCCCGGCTACCACCGCCGCGGCCCCCAGCTCCACCTGCACCGTCAGGTCGATGGGCTTCACGTCCTCGGCCGCGCCCCCTGCCGGGGCCTCGGCGGCGGGGCCGGGGCCCTGAGCGGCGGCGGCGGCCGCAGCAGCGGCGGCAGCAGCGGCGGCGGCGGCAGCGGGGCGGGGGCGGCGTGAGGCCCGCGCCGCCTTGCGCTCGTTGACGCCGCGCAGGGGGAAGATGGTGGGCACCCGCACCAGGTAGGACTTGCGGCCGCCCTGGAAGTGCTCGCTGCAGACGCGGTGGCCGGTGGTGGGCTGGAAGGTGCTGAAGCAGCCGCTGACGCCCGCCCGGGACACGTTCTTCAGCCAGAGGCGCCGCAGCTCCTCGTCCTTGGGGAAGGTGTAGAAGTGCAGCGCCTTGTCGCGGTGCGAGTTGTTGTAGCAGCCCGGCACGCAGCAGGTGAAGCCCGGCATGGCGAGAGAGGCCGGGCCCCGCGCCTCGCCTCGCCTCGCCGCGCCTCCGGGGCTGAGGGGAGCTGAGAGAGGGGGGAACGGGCCCGGCCGGGGGGGCGGCCGCGGCAGGCCCCGGCGGCGGGGGAGAGCGGGCGCGGGCCGCCGCCCGAACTACAGCTCCCACAAGGCCAACCGCGGCCTCTCGCCGCCCGCCGCCCGCCGAGGCCGCACCGGAACTACGCGGCCCACAATGCACCGCGCACAACGGCCGGGCGGGCGGGTGGCCGAGCCCCGCCGCTGCTCGGCGCCGCCGCGCCGGAACTACGCGCCCCACAGTGCACTGCGCGCAGGGACTACAGCTCCCAGGGGGCTTTGCGGCGGGGCCCGCCTCATCCCGCCCTCAGCCTCCCGTGAGGCGCTGTGCGCTCGCGAGAGGTGGCGCGGCGGGAGGCGGGAGCGGCCGTTACCGGTGACCGTTACCGGTCCCGTGACCGTTACTGAGGCCGTTACCGGCCGTTATGGACAGCGTCAAGGCGCGGCGCGAGGCCAGGCGCAGCGTGAGGCGCAGTCTCGGCGACCGGCCTCGGGTAAGGCGGTGACGGGGTAATGGGGGTGTGTGGGGGTCGTGGCACGGTTCTGAGGTGTCCCCGCTGTGTGTCCTCAGAGCGGGCCCGGCTCCGGGAGGAACGTCCCCACCGCCGCCAGAAGGGCCCTGCTGAGGCAGCAGCCCGCCGCCTTCCCCGATGTGGATAATGACACGCCGCGGGGCCTGCTGCGGAGGGTCATCCGCAACCGTGAGTAGGGCTCGGGGGGGTTGGGGGGGAGCGAAGGGCGGTGTGGTGCTGAGCTGCTGGGTGGGATAAAGCACAGCAGCTGCTCTTTGATGTTCTTGGTAGGTTAGGTTGTGGAAAAAATGCTTTGATTTGTTTGCAGAACCACAAGTCTCGCCTCTAGCACCTCCGGTAGCTGACCACAAAGAAACAGAAGATGCTCTGTCAGAACCCGCATCCCGGAGGACTTCCAGCATGTAAGTACATACATAGTCCCCCTTTTTAAACGCAGACTCTTAATAGCGTTTTCCAGTGGAAGTGCTGGATACAATAAGATTCCAAATGGAAGTCTGCTCATCGTAGTTATCTGTAATAGATACCAAAATAGAAGTTCTTACCTGTTCGCAAGGTTACAGGCTATGTGCTGATAATGCTGGGGAGTAATGTGTGGGAATGAGTGGCTGCCACATCTAGTATTCAGAAAACAGGTTGCTGTTGCTTTTTACCGTGTTAATGCTTCTTAACCATTCTTGTACTGGGCTGCTAAGGGTTACTTGATCTCCTGTAGGGTTAGCTTCCTTTAATATGCTGAGCTAAGAAGCCTGACCATTCCACTTTCTTAAATAGAAGAAAGCCACTAGTGGTGGTAGATCTTAATGTGTTCTAGCCACTTTGTCCCAACTTTTTGCTTACTACAAAGTTGAATAGCCTGTTATAGACAATTTGATTTCCTTTGCTTTGCCTTTATAACTAAACTTTTTGTGTTGACAATAAACAACTTTAAATAGGTCCTGTAAAAATATTAAGCAGACTTCTGTCTTTCTGCTCTTTTAATAGAGGAAGTCTGAGTTTTCTGTAAGTGTGGTAGCTTGTTTTCCTTAAGTCAAAAAGAGAAGCAATATTATTTCAGCTCCTTCTAGATTTTTGAAGGTCTTTTCCAACCTCGAGGATTCTATGATTCTGTGATCATAACCTCATTGGTCTTCCTATATCAAAGACGTGTTTGTCACAGCAAAGGATGCAGAATTCTGCTGCTTCTGAAACACGTGCTCTTGGCTGCAGGAGGATTGCTGCTCTGTACTTCTGCAGGACACTGTGAAAGGCTGGCAGCAATTCACTGACAACCTTCATGTGGGGGGTTCTTGGAACTCCCCAGTAATGGGGGAAAACAAGGCAACTCTGAAAACTTCTGATCCCCATCCTGTTCCTGACTGACATATTGTGCATCTATTCCATGCACCTGTGTGTTTGTGATGCAGAATGTTTTGTGCTTATGGGTTTTTCATTTACACTGTAAGGTTTGACAAATTTAATTGCTGCTGTGTACTGTCAGCAGAAGAGAGCTATGGAATTCATTGGGAACCAATCTTGTCCTTTCGCTTGAAGTTTCTCAGCCCTGTCATTCTGAATATACACTTCAGTTTTGATTTTCTTTGTGAAATTTGATTTGGTAGGAGGGAATGAGATGTTTCTGCCTTTGCTGAGGTAGTCTGACTAGTTCCTTATTTCTGCTGCAGCAAGGACAATTAATTTCCGTTTGTTTTTTTTAGCAGCTTTACAGGGAATTTACCCTGTAATGCACTCTTTCTAGAGTACCTAAATGACTATGTCCATTGTTAAAGGCTTGGTTTGTTTTGGTAGGGTGGAACTGCAACTGCCAGACATTGTTCCTGAGGATACATCTATCAGTGCATTCCGTATGACTCGGAGTAGAAAGAAACTCAGCATTTCTGAATTTGAGAGAGCAGCAGACAAGCGACTTCCTCAGAACCAAGGTAAGGCCACAGTCTGAAATCATCTTGCTTTCTGCTGTGTTTGCTGTCAGTTCATTTTCATCTACTGCAGTTCAGCTCTTAGTAACTTCTCCCTTGAGTGGTTGGATGTTTGGAAGCAAGACTGCAGCATTATCTGCAAAGGGGATAGTGGAGAAAATAACACGGTTCTTTCTTTAGCTAAATCATTGGCTCTTCTCTAGTTGTGTGTGACTTCTTGATCATTTTTCCACCTTGGTGCTCTCTGGGTTTTGAAGCATCTCCAAAAGTAGAAGTCTCACCCCCAAAAGTTCCAGAAAATCGAAAATAGAAGATGCCACATAGGTTTTGTTGATTTTTTTTTTTTGTCAAATAAGTTACTCAGTCTGTGTCCGAGGAAAAAGTGACTTGGAATTTTATAAAAATAAATATTTTGTATTGGAATAAGTTTTTCCTTGATATAAAGTTTGTAAATACGGTGAATATCACTTTCATTTTAGTTCCAGAGACAGAAAAGTAAAACACGTCACTTGAGTTTACATATTCCGTTGGCAGATGCAACTGGAATAGAATTGAAGGGTGAGATTCGGCTCCAATTTCCACACCCCAAAGTCTATGTGTCTGCATGTACATTGGGTAACTAAAGTGCTCTTAAACTTTAAATGAGATTTAGTCAGTGGAGAGTGATTGAGCCCAGCCCAGAGTAGACACCTACGTTTGATTAATTGTTTGTCTATAATGGGCACACAGACACCTATATTTGGATGTTTTAATTGGAGCCAAAGTCCACGCTGACTCACCTGTGCTCAAAAAGTTGACTCACCTTTCTTTAGCCTGATGCATGCTCTGAAACATGTTTGTATTGCTAAGAAATGGGGCAATTCTGTAAAAAGCAGAGGCGATGTGCTCTGGTATTTACTGGTATGAGCAAGACCACTGCTGTCTAGGTCTGCTTTTGGGACTTTGTGGATTGAACGTGTTTGAGCTACAGTTTCACTGACAATCCAGAGTAGCTAGCTATATTGCTAAAGTTTCCGGATTCTTTAATGATGGAAGATAAAGGGTTGCTGAAAAGTTGTGATTGAGGCCCTAGCATCGTGCTATTAATGTGGTAAGATTAATTTTACTGAGTATGAGAGCATGTGCTGGGCTAAATTGCCTTTGTTTTATCACCCTTTTAGAAACTGCTTATTGGAATTTTAATGAGTAATTCAGGAATGCAAACAAGAAATTGTAAAGTGAACCTATTGTCTCATTCTGTTCTCAATTAAATGTAGCTCTTGAGAATTATGTCATAACTGTTCCTAGAAACAGGAAGATCTGTTGTATTATTTCTGTAGAGCATTGTGTAGCAAGTAACTTCTCAAATAATACGTTACCAACTTTGTTTTAGCCCATTCAGCGCTGGACAGCACTTTGGCTCGGTGAGTTTAAAACAAAATGTCTTAACTTCTGGCTGTCCTAATTAGAGCTGTCTTAATTCGTCACTCTGTAGCTGTGAACGACATGATAGATAACTGGATTTGTAATGAAGAGCTGTGTTAGTATCCCATGCTGGTATGAAACTTGAAGGAGGTACACGACGTGCCCTGTGATTTTCTGAAACTGTGGCTCTGTACTGCTTGCCCAGCTTGGCCTAGCCTGTATTGCTGCTGTTGCTCCTGCCTTCCTATGAACGTGTCGCCTTTCCTCTTTTTACTGACTAGGATCACGCCTTTTTTTCCTTCTATTCCTGATGTTTCTAATAGTAAGTCAGTGCATAATATACCTTAGTATGGTGTCTCTACCTGTTAGTTGACTTGCTGCGTCAGTTGCATCGATGCAGTCTTTAGTCCAACTTCCCCAGACTTTAAAAGGCTTGTGGGCAAGTCAAGAATTTCTTCTCCTCTGTTGCACTTCTACTATGCTAAAGATCCCAGACATGGCTGGCAAATTTTCATGCTTCTCCCTGCAGCCTTTGCTCGTGGTCGCATGCAAGGTGTTTTATAAGGCTGCATGTTGTACTTGCTGTTTTTTAATCCTCTCTACCCTGAACCCTCTTTTTGACTGGGCTGCCTAGGAAGAGGGACAAGAGATAGCTAAGCTGGCCAATCTGTTAAAGGTACAAAATGTGTACATTCAGATGTGTTCTTTCCCATGCTTTTTATGCTGTTATCTTAGTTCCCATATCAAAAAGTTTACATTGTGTTCTTAGTGGTAGTTTGCTGTTAGTACTGATACTCAGCAGCTTTTTAGACTTGCACTCAATTCTTTTACTTCCCTGCTCTTATCTAGAGGACATCTTTATTCTTAAATATGGGTTTGCCTTTTTAATAATTTGATTGTTAAAGATTCCTGAGCCTTTTGTCAGATATATTGTTGCAGTCCACTCTAGGTAGGATGCTGTAAAACCAGTCTGTTTCCTGATTCCTGTAATAAATATTCTGATGTTAGGTGATATAATGAGATTGGAATATCTGCTTAAAGTAGACTGATGTGTAATCTCCAGGGGTTTGGGGGGGGAAATTTTTCCTAGCTAAGTGGTTTGTGAAATGTCTCGCTGTTAGTGGCCTTATGTCTGTAATCTGAGGGCAAAAGGGGAGCGTGCAGGTTTTGAAAATGATTTCTGCCTTCCCCTATTTACAGATCTCTTCGCATGTCACTTGGTTCCGTGCTTGCACCAGACACTGTTGAAAAGAGAGGCTTATTACGGAGGCCAAAGAATCGCAAAGCTATTGACATTGCAGCTTTTGAAGGCGGAGTGGAACAGAACATGCAGAGAAAAGGTTTCTTTTGTGCTGTTGTTTCTGTTTTAGGAGGCAGGGCCTTATATATGATGACTTCTAGAAGCAGTTACTGCAGTGTGATCTGTATTTTAGGATTTAACGGTTGTTAACATATTCATGGAAATCAAATGTAATTCGGGAGGCAAGAGTTAAAACAAGGCTTTGCACCCGTAGCTTCTTCAATTCTCTGCACTTCTAATGTGCTCCACTCAGCTTGGTAATAACACCACACAAATTGTTTCCTGTGTGTGCTTGCGTTTGTGACTGTGGGTACTGGGGAGATTGTTTGGTAGAGGAAGCTATCATCGCTCTTCAGTGGCCCTATAGTTTCTGTTGGGGATGAATGAAAATCTGTTAAATAACTCAGGTTTTGAATTACGCAAGTCCTGGTACTAAATGTGTGTCCCTATGATCTCGAACAGTTTTTCACATTAAAATTTGTTTTAAAACTTTCTAAACAGCACAGAACTATCTTGTGGACTTGCAAATGGCATCCATGATTGAAGCAGCCACGGCGACAAGCGATGCAGAAATCATGTTGAATAACACAGAGCTTTTTGTTCAGCCTCAGTCTGTTGAACAGAACCAAAAGAAACTTTCTGCTCTTGAACCACAGCTGTCAGAATCAAAAACCCCAGTGCAGAGAAGCGAAATTTCTAATGCAACTCAGGAGGGAGGAAAGCCTGTGGGCCAGGTATCCAGTGTGGGCACAGATGAGGGAAGGACCCGAAGATACTCTGAGGAAGAATTAATAAATGACGGTGAACACGTTGACAACATGGCTCATGTATCTCAGGAAACATCTGCGAACCAGGGAGAAGATGAGCAAGGCCATTCCCAGCAGAGTGAGCCAATGGACCAGCTTTCTGCTTCAGAAGAGGTGGCTGGCAGTGAGTACTATGCGTTATGACCTGAGGGTAGCAGGTATTATCTGAAATTGTGGAATCACAGCGTGGTTCAGGCTGGCGGGGACCTCTGGAGGCCATCTGGTGCCAACCCTGCTCCAGCAGGGCCACCCAGAGCAGGTTGCCCAGTGACCACGTCCAGGTGGCTGTTGAACCTCTCCAGGGAGGAAGACTCCACAGCCTCTCTGGACAATGCGTGCCAGTGCTTGGTTCCCTTCACAGCACAGGAGTGTTTGCTGTTTAGAAGGAACCTTCTGTACTCCACTTTGTGCCCACTGCCTTTGCCCTGGCACTGGGCACCTGTCACGTTAAAGGGGTGTAGCTGATTAACCGTTACGGGCCCGGTTGGATTCAGAGTACTGAACCAGTCGGACATTCACCAAAACTGGGGGTCCGTTCGGACATTCACCAAAAACGTATTAACCACCTGGGGGTCCGCTCAGACATTCACCAAAAACGTATTAACCACCTGGGGGTCCGTTCAGACATTTACCAACAATGCATTAACCGTCTGGGGGTCTGGTTAGATTCAGAACACTGAACTATCACGGATAACCACCCTCACCCTAGTTGCATTAATGAGAGCTATCACAATGCAATCAAGTATGGTTTATTACAGCAACAGATAATCAGGTTCTTTTGGATTGCCGGTGATAGTGACTATCTGCAAAAGCAAGCTAGTATGCATGAAATACACAGATGTTACAGGGGTTCTAGGTGTGGGTTCTAGGTGTGGGTTCTAGGTGTGGGTTCTAGGTGTGGGTTCTAGGTGTGGGTTCTAGGTGTGGGTTCTAGGTGTGGGTTCTAGGTGTGGGTTCTAGGTGTGGGTTCTAGGTGTGGGTTCTAGGTGTGGGTTCTAGGTGTGGGTTCTAGGTGTGGGTTCTAGGTGTGGGTTCTAGGTGTGGGTTCTAGGTGTGGGTTCTAGGTGTGGGTTCTAGGTGTGGGTTCTAGGTGTGGGTTCTAGGTGTGGGTTCTAGGTGTGGGTTCTAGGTGTGGGTTCTAGGTGTGGGTTCTAGGTGTGGGTTCTAGGTGTGGGTTCTAGGTGTGGGTTCTAGGTGTGGGTTCTAGGTGTGGGTTCTAGGTGTGGGTTCTAGGTGTGGGTTCTAGGTGTGGGTTCTAGGTGTGGGTTCTAGGTGTGGGTTCTAGGTGTGGGTTCTAGGTGTGGGTTCTAGGTGTGGGTTCTAGGTGTGGGTTCTAGGTGTGGGTTCTAGGTGTGGGTTCTAGGTGTGGGTTCTAGGTGTTCTAGGTGTTCTAGGTGTTCTAGGTGTTCTAGGTGTTCTAGGTGTTCTAGGTGTTCTAGGTGTTCTAGGTGTTCTAGGTGTTCTAGGTGTTCTAGGTGTTCTAGGTGTTCTAGGTGTTCTAGGTGTTCTAGGTGTTCTAGGTGTTCTAGGTGTTCTAGGTGTTCTAGGTGTTCTAGGTGTTCTAGGTGTTCTAGGTGTTCTAGGTGTTCTAGGTGTTCTAGGTGCGCAGCCTAGAAATAAACGCGTTAAAAGGATCAAAGACTCTATAGAGATTTATAAGCAAATATTCAGATCTCACCCAAAGGCGTCCCAATGGGGGGGGAAGAGAGGCTCAGCCCGTCGACTGATCCCAGGAGTCAGGAGGTCCTAAGGATGTTCTATGTCCTTGGGATGGTATCTCCCCTGACGATGGTATCTTCCCTAACATCCCCTCTCTCTTGGGCCAATTTATATTATTTTCTATCTTTTAGGTGGAGCTTGAGTGGCTCTAGTCAAGCATATCTTAGTTATGATTGGTGTAAAGTTTTCCCGTTTCCGTTTAAAGTAATAGGCTCCGAGAAATTCAGAGCGCATGCTCAGTGAGGGGTGGTCGCACCTTGGAGGCGGGTAGCTTTTGGGATGGAGGTGTGTTTTGGTATTATAATGATATTATAATGAGCAAAAAGTACACTAGGGTACAGCATTTGTCAAAACATGACAGGTCTTTGGCTTAGGGTGGCAAAAAGTGCAGCTTTGTGCACAAGAACAATCGAGGCCCCACCTGCTTACAGAGCCTAGCCGTGGTGTCTCCACTCCACTCCACGCTCCGTGGTGTACCTTAGAGCTAGCACACCAAGTTTCCCCAGCGCGATAGCATCTAAGGTTGGGAGCCTAGGGAATGCTCAGGTAATGCAGTTATGCCCTACCCTGAAAGCCTCTTCAATGCTGTACCTTTTCCTTAAAAGTGTGAATGTTAGCTTTATTTTCCTAGTTACTTCAGGCATTTACACCACAGCACCACTGAAAATAGCCTGGCTCTGTCCTCCCTGCTCCTCCCTTCAGGTATTTACAGACATTGATGAGATTTCCCCAAGCCTCCTCTTCTCCAGGCTGAGCAGTCCCAGCTCTCTCAGCCCCTTCTCATAGGAGAGGTGCACCGTTCCCTTAACAGTCTTACTTGCCCTTTGCTGAGCTGTCTTCTGACTGTGTAAATGGGAGCGCATTTTCCTCATTTTGCACAGGGCAGACCCCGAGGTGTGGCTGAAACCATGACATTTTCTGCTCTGTTACCCTGGCACAGGTAGCCAGGGCAGGGTCTGCTGTAAAGGATAGCTTTGTAGTGTTCTTCATGGAAATCTTAAGTTTCGATTGAAGTGCAGACAGCTAATGTTTCTCTTTCTTTTTTTAAGATGATTTGTCAAAAGGGCCACTGAAGGGATGAAAGACATGAACTCCTGATAGCTCTTGAACAGAAGGCCTTTATTGCCATCTTTCTCTACTACATACACTTTCCCTGTAACCCCACGTGCTGTCCACGCGCCCAAAGTGGTCATACAATTGGTTCGAGACCCTCAGACACAAGCCTGGAGCCAGCCAGCAATTGGCCACTGCCCAAAGCTCATCTTTAACACTGTAGTCAAGTTAATTTATCTCGACCATGCTCAAGTTTTTGTTTCTGCTGCTTATTTCCTCATTATCTCTAATTCAGGCACATGTGGAACAGCGCAAAGCCACCTGTGAATTCCTTTCCCGCAGGCCACATAAAACAGCATTTAAAGAATGGTTGGTCTGTTTGGTATTGCTTGAGCCAGGAGTGCAGGTCTTGCCATGGGAAGCGTAGGAATTCATTAATTAATGCCTCGTGTCCTGGTGCACCATACTTTGCTTCTGGAGGGTTGCCTGTGGCAAGCTTGGTGGGAAGACTTGTTTTGAAAGAACAAGGGAAGAAATGAACAGAAAAAGGGTAATTGCCCTGAGGAGTCCAGTGGTAGGAACTTTTAGGACAAATGGATAGATAACACAAAGAAAAGTGTGGAGAATGTGGGACGGGACTGGATTAAAGGAGAAGAAAAGGAGGGAGAATGAGAGCATGGCTCAAAGATGCTGGAGTTCATAAGCCATTAATGTCAAAAGTTAATGAGTGCATATTTCTCTTGTTTTACCAAAGGTAGCTAATGTCATCTTGCTCCTCAGTATGATCTGAAAATGTATCTGCAAGGGCTTTTCCAGCTGATTCCTAAGACACAGTGCAAACTCTTGAAACTGTTTTGAGGAAAGTAAGAGCAGTTCTTTGTGTGTATTCCTCTCTCTGCATGGTTGTTTTCTTATTTACCAGAAATGAAAGCGTAAGAAAATACCAGGGGCAGCATTAATGCTCTCAATTTCTAGCTATTAATAGGTGGAGCTCCTCTTTGCCATCCAGAAGTTCCAGTAGATCCCCAGTCATTCTAAAGCCTAGGAGATCTTTCAGCATGTCTTTGAGAGAAGTTGTGTCCCGTATAATTGAAGAACTAGATGTAAGCGATAAAGAAGAGATGGCTAATGCAGTGAATGAAGTAGAACAGGAAGAGATTTCCAGAGAGGGTAAGATGTTGCAAAGTAATGGAATACTTCAGTCTGATTAGAGAAAAGTGGTTTTCAGTGACTTGGAGAGTGAAATAAGACTTTATTATGCAGTGGATCCTAGAGATAATTTAATTCAAATCATATCAGAGAGACTGTGAGTGTTTCCAGATAAGCTTCCTAAAAGCAGGCTGTGTCTCACTCATCTGCTCCTTTGTCAGTATTTGTTTTGTTCACAGCGACTGCAAATGGAGTAAATTTGTGTTCTTGTATAGTTCCATGGCACTGTTCATCTTCCTGTAGGGAGGGAGGAAGGGTAATTGACTCTTTCTTGGCAAGCGATATGCCCAGCTAATTACTTTTTGCTTGTCCACATATTAATGTTTTCTATATTTATTTAAGCCATGTTGGCCTTTACTTTCCTCCAGTACCTACCAGCACGTTTTTCTCTTCAAGGGCTTCAAGGCTGCCCTGCTGTAAGGAACAGTGATTGTCACAAAGATGTGGGGCCTCATACTGACCTTTTTGTTCCTGGAAGAGAGCAAATCATAAACTCATAGAATGGTTTGGGTTGGAAGGAACCTTAAAGACCATCTAACTCCAAACCCCCTGCCATGGGCTGGGATGCCACCCACTAGATCAGGTTGGCCAAGGCCCCTGGCCTTGAGCACTTCCAGGGATGAGGCATCCACAAAATCATGCAAGTTGCTTGGTTTCACAAGCACGTTCTGTTTTCTTTGAAATCCTTCTGCCATAGAAAGTCAGTAAAAACTTGGCGGCCATGCAGAGGTTCATTAAGGCAGCAGTTACTCTGCATTCCTAAAATAATGGTTGCATAAAATTGGCAGTCTATAGTCTTGATTCTTCTGTCCTTTTTATAGTTTTATCTCTGAAGCGTGAAGTTTCAACAGGATGTGACTCTTGAGATTGTTGAAAGTCACCTCAGAATTGTTAAAGTTCTGCAAATGGCAGCTTAAAAGAGTTTGGTCAGAAAAGCAAATAACAAAAATGATGAAAGGAAGAGATGACAAATAGTAGGCATCACTGTGTCGCTATGGAAACAACTGTCATGCTCTCCCTTTGAACACCATGTGCAGTTCTAACCTCTACATTTCAAAACAGATTTAACAGAACTAGAGAAGGAGCAGAGAAAAACAGTTGCCATTAACAATAACGATAATTATGTGGAGCAGTTTCTATACATTGAATGCCAAAATAAAAGGACTTCTCTGCCTGGAAAAAAGACAATCGCTCTGGGAGTGACATAGAAGAAGTTTAAAAGGAAAACCCTTGAGCAAGCGTGGAGGAGATGATTCAACAGACAAATTGAAACAAATACCTCCACGATCAGTCAGTGCAGAAACTAGAGAAGAGCAAAGAGCACTGACAGCTGGCAGGTTACTGAAGGAGATATTGCTATCAGGCACAGCCGATGAAGTTGGTAAAAAACTAGACTTGAATATATCAATAGCAACTGGTACTCCCTGTTCCAGCGCTGTATCCCTGCAGTAGTCTGGTCACGTAGGAGTATCACTGATGCCTGTGTGCCTCAGACAGTCTTGATGTTGAGTTTCTGCATTTTCCCCACAAAGCTAGTCAACTTTAGGCAAGATTTTCCCCTACGCTGCTGTAGGGAGACCAATATTCTGGTGAATAAGATTGCTATTGCTGAGTTTTGCTCCACCTTTGGCCAAGTTTCCTTGCCCTTTTCACCAGGGCTTGGGGCTTCCAAGGTCTTGGCACTTGTACTTTTGAGCATGAAACCTCCCAGTCACTAGACAGGATGGTAAAAATCCACTTTTATGGCTTCTGGCTCTACCCTTGAGGTTAGCTGAGCTTTCCAGATCCTTCAGTGAATTCCTAGTAAGATTTTTCTAAGTAATGACTTGTGTGTATTTCTGCTGGAATTGAGCTATGGGGTAATAGGTGTGGATGATAGTTTAAGTATGTAGGGTAAAGGAGTACTTCGGTAGCTGAGGTTTTTAAGGACATGCATGTCACGTGTCCTTTTATTTCTCTGCCTTCTAGAGGATTGTCAAGGATGGTCAAAACACTGCTAAGTGCTCTCTTCTGTTGAGTGCGATGTATCTCTTCCAACATTGTTCATTCAGAAAAAGTGGGCATGTGCTTAGCCATCTATACCCAGGAGCTGAAAATGGGAAGGAGAATGTGGGCGCAAACACGAGGTATTGTTAGATTTAGAGGAAAAAAAGTTCTTTCACATAATCACCAGAAGTGAGAGTACACAGAGAGAATAGATCTGGAGGAGCTCTGGTTACGGTGAAGTAAATTTGCTTCCTTCATCGGAATCTAGTGTGTACCCTGAATAGGTGGCAAGCTCAGGAAAAGTTGTGCTTTGTAAGTTTTTGGAAGGGAACTGCATCTGCAATAAGGTATATTATTTATACCTTATGGCTCTCGATGAGTTTACTTATCAAGTAAATTTTAGTGATTGTTACAATCAACCACCAGCGTTCAGTTGTTGTTTTTTTTTTTTTTTTGTGGGTGAGACTGATGATGGTATTTCCTATTTTAGCTACGGAACATCATACAAATGCTGGATATTATGAACATTTAGAGAAGAAACTGACAGAAAAAGCAGAATCACAGATAATTATGACTCCAGAAGAAGAGGGAGTAGCAGAAGGCAGTGTTAAACACCAAGACACTCACAAAGCTGGTGAGAAAAATCAAATTACCTCTAAAGCTGCATTATTGACATCAGTGTTAGGACAAAGACTTGTTAACTCTCTGCAATCTACAGTCTGGGCTAAATGCTGGAAAAATATCCAACTAATTGTGACATTTCAGCTGAAAGACTGTGTTACTGCTCAAGTGGAAGCCAAAATATTATTGGGAATAATACTTAGAAATACATAGTTGCAGAAAGCTTCTTTAATTTACTCATGGGAATTTGAGTCAAGGAAAAATTGCTAAAACTTGGAGCCCCTTTGAATTTGTTGGCAAATAAAGATCTCCCAAGAGTCTACATGTATATTGACTATATAGATGTGTATATTGACATTCTAATCTTTGACGATAGAATATAATAGGTGGCAACTTGTCAGGAATGGGAAGATGGGTTTCATTTTTATGAGTGCCCTGAAATTTTGGATGTAATACTTGTTACAGTGATGCATTTTTCCTGTTTTAAAAATCCAGAACCAGAGATGGCCAGAAGTGCTAGAGCTGGAAGCTTGAGCAGGCATTCTCGTGCTTTTTCGTCCTTTGAAAAATCTGGGACAAAGCCATTAGAAGAAGCTGTTGAGCAAGCAGATGAACTACTAGAAGACGGAGCTGTCACGGGAGAGCTGGATGGTCCCGAAGAAGAATCCACTGAGGATGAAGCTGAAATGGAAGGTCAGGAGAGTGAAGGTAGGAAAACTGCAGCAGCAGTAGCAGAAGGCAACTAAGATTTTTGTTTTCCTCTGATATTTGCTAACAAGTAGAAGGAATAATAACATGATCAACTGTTTAGTCCATAGGATAGTCCAGAGGAAGCTGTTGGCTGGTATTTGAGGGCCAGAGGGAAGTGTAGGTTGTTACTGGCTTGGTGCTCTGCTGGTATTCATGTACTTCTGAGATAATGGTAGTGGAAATGTACACAGTGTACAAGAACGAGTGCAAAATGGTATTAGGATAAAGTGCAAGATATCTCTTCCTTCCTGACTCCTATCTTCATGCTGCACTAAAAACTTTTTTAGCATAGAACTTGTTTTCAGAGCCATTTATGATACTGTGGATTGGAAAGGTGATTTAGAAATCCGTTCTGTTTGTGTAGTTACGTAGTTCCTTTCCAGATAACCAGAAGAGTAGACTGATTTTTCCACAAGGCTGAGAGGAATTACTTTCGTAAAAGTTCCTTAGATACTGTATCAGTCTGCTTCATTGCCCCAGGAGTGCTTGTGCTATTCAGAAGGACATGTAGTTCAATTAAGGCCACATCTGACAATACTCAGAACATGTCGGTGGCTTGGGGTTGGTCTTAGTCTTACAAAATATAATATACCCTGAAATGAAAAACTTAGCTAAGGGCATCCTAAAAGAATCCCGTTGCCAGGATTTGAGGCATTGTGGGGAAATTTAGCTTTAATAAGAACATGACAATTGATCCAGTACACTCGTGCACGAGGAAAGCTGTGAGTGTTCTTAGTGTGTCTACAGCAGTGTGAATGTGTGTATCTGTAACCCATCTGCATGGGGAGATGAAACGATCATGCTGAAGAGAACCTTGTGGCGCTGATGGAATGGAACAGTAAGAGTAGCATCTTCCAGGTCTCATTGGAGGAGAGAAAGAAATACGGTGGGGGGAGGAATTATTCACTCTCATAAAATTTACTTCAGAAGCCTCAGCATAACCAGTCTTTTCCCCTGCATCTTGCTCCGTGTCCATCCAGCACATGGAAATATTTCTTCAGAAGAAGCACCGGAGCAGATGTGGAAAGCTGGCTAGACTTCTGTCTGCTGCTGCAGTGGTGCTTGCTGCAGGAACACTGAAAATAGATATCAGTTCCTCAAGTAACTGGTACTTCTTTTTTCTCCTTAGAGGGTTCCATGAAGACACCCACGTTTGTCCGTGCCCCAGCCAACCGTCCACTTCCCTTGCTGTCAACTCCACGTTCTGCAAAGCCTGCTGCTCCTGCGTAAGTATAAGCAACCTTCAGCAGTGGCCCAGTAAAAGCATATCTGGGGGTGCAAGTAGCAGGAGAGAGCCCAAAGATCTGCATTCCCAGCAACTGTCCCGCATGGAGAACCCAGCTTTGTTGGTCGTTTTATCCCTCATCAGCTGTAGCAGGGACTAAGCAGTCCTGAATTCTTTAGTTCATCCGTGGCTTTAGTGATTGGATAAAGAATTCTATCAGGTAAATGTGAGCACTCTCCCAGAGCAGATCTCAAAGCTTTGCAATGAATGGATAATTTAATGCTTCTTTGAGCTGAATGCCAAAACCTTTTCCTAGCAGTTCTTTGGCTGCTAGGCTACCATGGAGCACTAGACAGTAGGAGGTGCAGGCTAGCCCCTTTAGTAGGGGATGCAGAAGACCTTGCAGGAGAGGGAGAATTATAGATTACATTACAATGATCACATTAAATGGCACATTTGTATTGACTTTTGAAACCCAAACCTGTATGTACGTGCCTTATGATAAGTATAAAATGAAGTTTGCTTTGAGGCAGAAAGCGAACCTGTTGCCTTCGTTACTCTAAAATAGTTAGAACTTTGCCAGCCTTTTAACTAGAAATTTGGTGAAGACATCTGGAGAACCAGTAACAGTAGATCCTAGGGAACAGAAGAAACTTTCTAGCCCATGTCGCAGTCAATTTATTGAAGCAATAAGCAATAAAATTAGATTATTTTGTCCTGTGCTGTTGTGAACAGAGATGAATGATGCTTGTAGAATATGCTGAATTACTGCTTTAATCAAAAATACTATTTTATTTATATATATTTTTAGACTGGAAAACAGTAGAAATTTCATTTGGGTCAGAAAACAGTTGCATAAAGGGGAAAAAAAATACAGAAAAGTCTAAACAAAATGTTTCTATTAGTGTAAAAGTTGTGCACTTCCCATTTTGTGGAAGGAAACTGTATCAAAGGAAGAGCTTCTGTTGAGTCTTGTCAACCACCAAGAATTATTGAGTATGCCCTGCAGACCAGAATCTCCCTTCTGCATCCACAGGCCACCTCTGTATCTGCATCAAACTTTGTGTTGTCTTGGAGAGTGAAAAATACAGGGAGCTGTAGCAGTGTTGCATTTATGTATTGGAGAGAACTGTAGCTTGCTGGCTATTTATGGTAGCACGCTAATCTTGGGAAAACTTGAACCTGAATTGCTTCTCCCAAGGCTGTAATGTCTTGTGAACAGTTTGCAAAGGCTGTGCTCTGTGGGTAGGACGGTTTTGAGGGTTTGGGAGGGAGAAAGAATTAAGAGCTTGTGGTAGTTCTTTTAACCCCTCCAAATTCAGGTTTGCCCAAGCTCAGCTCGGTGTTCTCTGCCTGTGCCCAGTGCCATGTTTGTTCATCTGATGTGTGAATTTTCAGTTTCCATCAAAGGTCTCCCCTGCAGCCACAGTGGGCTAAACCTGTTCCAAAGACCTCACGAAAGTCACAAAAGAAGAAGCGTGAGCCTGCACTAGCAAGCAGTTACATAAAGCAGATATTTAGGCACTATGCCAAAATGCCGGTGGCCAGAGATGCCTACCAAATTATTGAAAAATGGTAAGCAGCAGCAAACTCTTCTTCCTGCTACTCTTCTTGGTCCTCTTTTCCTTCCTTTTCTCTCCTTAAATAACAAACTCATCCAGAGACCTTGATGATAAGTTGACAGCTCTCCCTCAACCCTTTGCTATTCAGCTGGTGGGAAATCTCCAGGGGGTGTGATTAAAACAAGGACAGAAGTGTGCTGGGTACTTTTGGCTGCTGTGTGGGTATCGGTGAACAGTGCTGCCTTCTAGAAGCTTCTAGCATGTGTCCCAAAGGGGTACAAACTGCACAATTCACAATCTTCTCTACCTAACAGCACACTGATACCATTAGCGGTCTCAGTGAGCCGGATGGCTCAGGATAATGGTTGCTGTGTCAGGCTGGGTAAGGTGAAGCTGTTCCAGCTGGGCACTGTTACATCTGCATCCAGGGTTTCCCAGCTTTTTGAATCCACGGACTGTGTTACCTTCCTGAGTAAAACCTGGGGATTGTTCCAACACATCACCATAAGAACCTAACAGTGTTATCTTTAATGTTAATTTTTCAGCTGTGTTTACTCCTTTTCTTGCATGTGGGAATTCTGGGCAAGGTTCTGGCTGTCAAATACGCAGCTGTTTCACAGCTACCTTGCCATCTTCAGTTACCAGTGGTCTAGAAAGCCCAGGCTGAGAAGCCAAACTTCATTCCCTGGGCTGGAGTGGTTCTTCTCCCCCAGTTTTCCCCTGGCAGGCTGTGACCAGTGCAGTGAGTTGCTGCAGTTTAACTTGCCCTACAGAAGTGAGTGGCTGGTGTTTGTACCCTCCCCCCCCCCCCCCCCCCCCGCCTGGTTTTATTTCTGTCCTCCATTCTCTTTCAGTTGTGAGAAATACTTCAAGCAGCTAAGCGATGATCTGGAAGCTTACGCCCACCATGCAGGGAGGAAGACGGTGGAGATGGCTGACCTGGAACTCCTTATGAGAAGGTAAAGCAGGGATGTCATTAACCCATCCTGGTGTTCTGTGGTGACAGAAGTAAGCCCGGTAAAACCATCATTGCCTGGCTGTGCGTTAGCAGTATTTCTGCAGTAAGCCTGGTGTCCTGTGGTTTGCTCTGCGTGATGCAGCTTGGCTTTTTGTGCCAGAAAGGGCATTTATGGACTTGGGATTTTATACTCCAAGCTGAAGGGAGTGGAGGGGGCAGGAGAAAATAGGGGTTGGAAGTGCAGGAGTCTGAGAAACAGGTAGCAAGAGGAAGGGGTTGTGTGCTAGGGTCAACAGTTAAGGCTGGGAAGTGTGTGGTATAGGTAGAAATAGCAGGAGAGTAACAACAGTTAAGCGAGAGGCTGGGCTGTGCTGCAGCTTTTGCATCCCTGAGGGATTGCTTTGCTAAAGCACTTGTAACTGAAATCATGAGCATTTGCACATGCCCTGCTGTTTGACTTGCTCTTTCAAACAAAATCCCACTTGTTTTGTTTCTGCAGAATCTAATAGTTCGGCTTCAAACCGATAGCTCCTCGTCAGAGCAGGAAAAGGGCGCTCTGGCCTGGCTTCTGACACTGGTGTTTCCCTTTATTGCCACTTCAGGACCCTGGAGGGGTGGAGTGGCCAGCAGCCTGCATGGGTTGTTCTTAGAACCTCTTAGTAGAATTTATCACTTGCCAGGTGGATTGTGAATTTAAACAGTAATGAACTGCTCTAGATCCATGTGCGGACTTGCACTGTGGAAAACACTGCTATGGGAAGCTGCTCTGCAGTGACTCTTCTGGTCCACTTCCTATGTAAACAAGTCTGGTATCGGCACCGTAATGCAGGTCCTAACACATCACCTGAGATGGCTGTGTGCAAGTAGAAGTGTATAGCTCTTCTGTCACAAGCAGCCATAGCCTGTGCGTTTCAGATATTAAATGTGAAAATGTCAATGCAAGAGAACTTTAAAAACTTTATTCTGATGTTGAGTGGTGGCACTAACAATTCCGTTTCTTCTCTGCTTTTTTTTTTTGAACAAAGACAAAGGCTGGTGACAGACAAGATGCCGTTGCATGTGCTGATAGAGCGTTACCTGCCTATGGAGTATAGGAAGCTACTGATTCCAGTTGCTGTGAGTGGAAATAAAGTGATCCCCAGCAAATCAGTGTGGTCCTCTGGGAAGTGGTGAGCCCTGTGGGTGGGAACACAACCTACTGGAAGAACATAACTTTGAGCAGTCACATGGAACAACCTAATGTGATGGTTTTCCACAAGAAATTCCTGGGGCAATAAACAGTTGACTTTGTCTTGAACTTACTGACATTGTGCTGTGGCTGTCATGCCAGCCCATTGGATCTCACTAATTATTATTACAAGTAATTTGACTATCCTTTAGTTTTATATGTTATGTTTGAGTATTAAATAAATAAAATGTATGTATTCTGCGTGATACAAATGTTCCTTATTCCAGTGAGATGAAAGCTTACCTCATGGCTGCTGTGTTTTCACTATGCTCCTAATAGACACTTGCTTCTATTGGTGCTCTTGATACTAACTGTTTGTTTGTTGAAATGAGAAGCTATGGACTGCCTTATGAAAAGATGATGATCCTTTTTACAGCTGTATATATATATATATATATATACATATATATACATACACACAACAGGGGCTTTCAAACTTAGGACCTTATCCCACTTTGTAAGTCTAGCTTGTGTCAAGAATAGCTCATAGTTCATCTATGAAAACAGCTGTTTACTGATGGAAATTCAAACGGGAAAGCATACTATATACATATATATAAAATCTCATGGGCGTTAGCAAGCAATAATTTAAGACCATTTGAGAGGTAACGTTTTCTGGTTCACGCATGGTAGATGAAGAACTGGGAGAGAGCGCAGGGGAGTTGGAGTGATCTTTAAGGTCCCTTCCGACCCAGAGGATTCTGTGATAAACCCGATATATACAACTAAGTCAAGGGTTTGGTAGTGGAGGTGCTGCAGTGGTGGCCTCTGTGTAGAAGCCAGGAGGTGCCCTGTGTTAGAGCCAGTTCCAGCCAGCTCCAAAACACTCATTGCTGGCCAAAACTGAGCCCATCAGCAATGCTGGTGGCATCTCTTTCTTAACATATTTAAGAAAGGATAAAAATGCTGTACAACCTCTGTGAGAGGGAGGATTGAGAAGAGAGAAGCAGCCCTGCAGCCCCCCAGGTCAGTGCAGGAGGTGCTCCAGGCACGCAGCAGCAGTTCCCCTGCGGCCTGTGGTGAGGCCCCTGCTGCAGGCTGTCCCCCTGCAGCCTGTGGGGAATAATGGTGGAGCAGATCTCCACGCTGCAGCACCTGGAAGAGCCCATGGTGGATATGACCTGAAAGAGGCTGCAGTGTGGAGAGCCCCCACAGGAGCAGGCTCCTGGCAGTAACTGTGGCTTGTAAGAGGAGCTGATGCAGGAGCAGGCTTTCTAGCAGGAACTGCAGTCTGTGGGGGACTCGCACTGGAGCAGTAAGAACTTGGAGTGCAGCTGGTGGGAAGGACGTGTGTTGGAGCAGTTCGTGAAGGTCTGTATCCTGTGGGAGGGACCCCAGATCAGACAGCGTGGGGAGCAAGGAGCAGCAGAGATGAAGTTATGGACTGGCTGCAGCCCATGTTCCTCATCCCCCTTTGCTGCTTGGAGAGGGGAGGAAGTAGAAACGTTGGAGTGAATTTGAGCCTTGGAAGAAGAAGGGAGTAGGGGGAAGGTGTTTTTAGTTCTGTTTCCCACTGTCCGATTTTAATCAGCAATAAATTAAATTAATCTTCCCCAAGCCATGTCTGTTTTGCCCATGATGGCAATTGCTAAATGATCTCCCTGTCATTATCTTTGCCCAGGTCTTGTCCTGTTGAAGAAGAGAGAAAGCAGCTGGGTGGCTGTCAGCCAGCTATGGCTCAGCCAGCACACGGTGTATTGGGGCACTTGTTTGTTTCAAACACACGCTCAGAGCTGACGGCTGTGCTTCTGTGGGTGTTTTCTGATGCCAGCCCTGGTGCTGCCCTCAAACTGCATGTTACTTGCAGCAAGGAATTCTTCCAGCAGTCAAAAATAATCGGTCACCTCTCTTCTCTAAGAGTTAGCTCAATGTTGTGATGTTGTAATGGCCAGAACCCTGCTGGAATGGTGGCACTCCAACCCTCCAAGGTTTAAACTGAATTTATATACGGCAACTCATTCAGGAAGTCACTGCTCTGGTCCCAGGCATGGTGTACAGTTCGTTGATTGCTACACAGAGCAGCTGATCAGTGCTGCTCCCTAGTGAATGTTGCCAAACATGTAGGAAGGCAATAGAAACGAAATCCTTGCGTATGATTTTACTGCTTCCAGTGAACCTAAACCACAGCAGGAATGAGGTCAGCCGCATCAGAGAATTTTTAAGGTGCAAAGAATGATGGCTTTCTAAAAACAATTCACAAGCTGGGAAAGAATGAACATAATTTTTCCTGTTTTACGTGCTAATAAGCTTTATGTTTATTTAGCTAGTCAGTAGTTCCCAAGGTAAGACACTTAAAGTGCTTATTTATTTTCAGAGAGAAAAAAATAATAGTTTTTCCCCTTAATTATTAACTGCTCTGTCTTGGACTTGGAAACTTGAGCTTGTAAATAGTTTAATTTGACTTAAAAATTTGAGTCTTTACGTTGATTAATTTTTAGTTGTCTGTGAGGAAGGGATGGCTCAAGGCTGTTGCTTTGCAGTATCCTTAATCAGACGGAGTGGGGCTGAACACAGTCAGCATTGCCAGCTGGGGTCAGTCAAACATCGTGCCAGTGGCTCTTTCCTATATGCTGAACATGTCTAGACTGAAGAAGTGAAGTAACAGCCTTTGCTTTTTTTTTTTTTTCCCCACTTCTCTTGCATTGTAGAAGTGTTCTAGAATTACTGGGAACTGTTTTCCCTCTTCTTAGATCCATAAGGAAGACTTGCTTCCTGAAAAGTGCCGTGTGACTTCCCAGGTGTCTGAAATTGGAGATCCAAATGGTACAGTTAATAGGACTCCTGGAAATCCAACCCAGCTCTTGGCAGAAACATTTGCATGTTTGACAAGCTTTGCACAACACTAAAGGAAATGAAGGCCAATTATAGTTCAAGTCTTTTTTTGGCAGGCAGTACCGACACAAAGGTCGGTCATTTTCAAGTTTGTTTGTTTTTTTTTTTAAAGTAATTCCATTAATATAGCAAAGATGGCTATTTTTTTCAACAGTCACAAGGAAACAGCTTTGTCTTAACTGGCATATTACAAAATCAGTACCTTTTTAATATTCATTTTCTGCCATTATGTGACTTTTTTAGTGTGTGCTTGAGGCTTTGCATGCCAGGGCTTGAAAATCTTGATCTAAAATATTAATGAATTTTCAGCTTCCTTTTTCTCTGTTGCTAAAACATGCAAGAACCCTGTTTTCTGAAGAGCATTTAAGGAGAGAATAGGGAGAACATCCCAGGAAGTTGTTGGTTCCTGTTGTAAAATGAAGAGGTAAGATTCCGTATCTGTTCTCTCTTCTGTTGAAAAGTGTTCTGTTGCTCTAGCTAACTAAACTCAAGACTTTTAGGGACAGATTGCCATCTTTAATGTGCTAACAATGTAACTGGAAGGACAAAAGAAAGAACTGCTGGTTACAGGGCCATGTGTTTAACTTTTTGGAATCTGAAGTCCTTGGGTAAAGCAAAACAAGTGATTCTTGCTCTCTGTAGCCCAGTGCTTTCTTGAGGAGCTTTGCAAATTTGATGTTAATCTACCAAACTTATCCTCTGTGTTTAAATTCCCTGCTCTTTTTAGATGCACTGAATTTTTTCATGTTACAGCTATTCTTTCCAGAATACTCCTAGAGATATGTGCAGTTAGAGCATTTGATTTCTAGCTAGATGATGCATTTCCCTTTTCAGTGCTTTTATAGTTCCATTTTGGGTGTTTTGCAGTTTGAGTTGGAAGTACATAGCACCAAATCCAATTCAAGGAAGAAATCCCAGGGACTTCACAGACCCAGTGGTACTTACTTTGTCGTGCAGGCTATGATACATTTCCAGTTTACAAATGCCATCAGTATTTGCAGGAATCCCTTTGCAACTGCTCATGAAACTAGCACTTTGTTAGGAGGGTATCTTCTGAACTCAGCTTTGCCCTTTCTTGCTTGTCAAACTATGAGACTAATGGGCTTGAGTTTGTTTGCTCCACTTATTCAGCAATTTAGGTAGCAGAGCTCTTTTCCAATGGGGTTTTAGTTTCAAGAACCTGTCTTATTCCCCTCGCTGGAGAGGGAGGGCACTAATGAACAGGAAAAATTAATTGGTGTCAGTGGTTGGAAAGACAGTTACCAAAATTCATGTGGTATCTTCCTTGAAGCAAGAAGCAGATTTCAATGTTTCTGTACTAGGATTATTTTTTCAGCTCAGAGTTGGTTAAACCTATTCTTGAGGCATCACTTGAATTTCTTTCGAAGTGACTTCATACAGGACAACAGCAGCTACCTCAGGATAAAAATCTGCTTGGGGAAAGACGTGACAGCAAACCTGGTTGGGTTGAACTTGCCTTTCACTTGCACAGGGATTGTGTTGATGGCACCATACTCTGCAAATGTATCTTTTAAACCTTTCTCTGAGCCCAAGAACCAACCATGAGGCCTATCTTGTAAAAACCCTAAACAGTCACATTGTAGCCTTGAATTTGATAGAAGCTCACAGGTTCAGACAATGACTGTTGGAGCAGTCACTGCATCATCAACAAAAGAGCCCAACACCCAGTGGTGCCCCAGCGCCCTGAGGATGT
Organism: Anas acuta; assembly: GCF_963932015.1. NCBI lineage: Eukaryota > Metazoa > Chordata > Aves > Anseriformes > Anatidae > Anas > Anas acuta. The sequence continues at coordinate 11,772,031 of NC_088988.1, read as the reverse complement.
CAGTCCTGTGTGGGGATCAGGCTGCCTCTACCTGCGAGTCTTGCTGAGCTGAAATGACTGCATAAGCTGAAAAACTGTACCGGAGGGCTTTGCTGCTTAAGCTGAAAGTGCATCTGATAGTTCCAACTATCTTATCTCACCTGGTAGTTTTTAGGCATCTCTCTACATACATGGAAGAGGTATTTAATGCAGTAACTTTGACACTCAGCTTTGTATCAAAAACTGAAGATCAAACAGGCTATTTATTCTTAGTACTGGAAGTCTCAATACTCTCCTACACAGTCTGTCTTGCTTTCTTCCCTGGCTGCGGGCCCCACGCGTCTCACATCTCCAGCGAGTAATCTTTCCAGTGCAGTGTCCACAGGCACAACTTCTTGGTCTGTCTGTTCTCTTCCAACTTCATAGACCAGGCCAATGTAGGTATCTAGTGTCTGACCGTCAATATCAGGATCAATCGTGCAGAAGGCTGCCTTCAGGTCTTCTGCATTCACCTCTCTGTTCAAAGAACAATTTGGTCATTTGCTGTGCTGTGGCATGGGAAAGGAATATTTATGTATTTGTGCCACAGTGAGAATCCACTTTGCTTGAAATGCAGAGCAGAGAGACCTTTTGATATTATCTCTGCTTCCACTAGTATTTTTTTTTAAATATGCATGTAATAAAGTAAAGTACTAAATCTCAAACTGAAAAGAAGTTAGGAAAAGTTAGATTTCTACTAACCTGGGAAGACTTTAATTCTGCTCTGTTGTGCTTTATGATACCCTTTGTTACATAACTACATTTTCCCTTTTTAATCCAGTGCCCACCTTTGTCAGTACTTAGCTTCCTGGGCATCTAACTCACTTTCAGTGTTATCCTCATTGATTGCTGCCTGGCACAAAACTTCTCTAAGCAGAAATTACACATTGCTTGTCTTGTTTTCAGGTGGAATTATTTATCTGATTTTCACCTTCAAGTCTGCAGTTGTCAGTCCTGCTTGTTTTTCTCATTCCTCAGAAGCAGTCTCTGAGGACATACAGGATTTTACTGCTGTTTTTGGAGAGCTGAAGAATGTCAACAGACCGACTTCAATTACTGAAGCAATCTTCTCTACTCACTGTCTGCCGTATCCCTTACAGGCTGTGTCTGTCCTGCCTCTTCTTTGCCTTGTGCTCTCCCATTGCTGCTCCCAGTGAGCCTGTTCACTCTCATCTTGTTAGTTTTCTCATCCTGAGTCACCCTCCATATCTTCAGTTCCTTTCCTGACCCTTCCACACCTCACCTCCTGCTGTTATTCCCACTCCTTGGCAAATGCTGCTGTTCTCCCTGACTCACTACTTCGCAAAACCAGACTAGGGAGAAGTGACGCCTGGGTTTTTGGCAGCACCTCCAGTCCACATCCCCCAAATACTCCTCCTTACTTGGAGGCTCCCAGCACTGTCTGCTCTTTCCACCCATTTACTCCTCTTCCATCTTGGCTTCCAGCACACTTGTATCTCTGTTCTTGACCTCCACTAGGCCTTTCCACATTTTTTTTTCCTGGTCTAATGTGTTGATCCCATCTGCCCTCTCTTCTCTGCTTCCCTCTGATTCCCTGATTGTCAGGCTATAGGCTCCTGTCTGACCATGGTTTCCCTTGCTCATCTCATGCTTCAGCAGTGAGCAGAGTGTGCCGTAGATGCTCAGTCCGCTGGTGGATTCCAGGATCTTTATCCTGCTCCTTTCTTGCCTTTCTTCATGCTAGCATTGCTGTTAGGGGACTCATTCTTTGCACTGCTTGAGCATCTCTGTGGTGTCACTGCAGGCACAGGAGCAATTTAAGACCAGACCCAGTGCATGGGCACAGCAAGGTGTATTTACAACTGTGTATTTACAGCTGGGACCTTATGATAGCCCCTGCAGTTGCCACACAGTTGTGTCCACTGGGGGGTTCTCTTTGCACACATTGTTCTGATCTATTGTCCCCATCAGCCTGTTCCCTTTATACTTACTTTAAATCTCCTAGGTTGTTCCTCAGCTCTCTCAGATACTCCTGCTTTTCACGGACGTACTGACTCCTGATCTTTGCAACAAAAGGTTCAGGGTTCCCCTCTTCATCCTGAAGGAAATTGCAGGCATGTTAGTACTAAAAATGTGTTTTTCCCAGTCTGGGTAGGAGCCATTCCCCATTGTATGCTAAAATAACTCAGCTTTCCTAGAAATGGAGTTTTCATGAGAAAAGTGTAAATAAAGAGAAAATATGGGAAAACTCCTATCACAGAAAAGGCACAGACTTGCACTGCAGATATCTGCAGTTGTCTGCAGCTTACTTTCAGGTGTTACAGCCTGTGGTGAGCACTGCAGGCTGTGGTAGTCTGATAAACCCAGTTAACCTGACAAATCTCATTTAAGTCCTCTGCCTAAATCTGAGTCAAAAGGAAAACATAGATAACATCAGCTTACTTCTTTGAATAAGGATTTGTAGTCAATGAGATCTTCAGTGCTGTCTAGCTGGTATCTGCTTGCATCAATGAGTTCTTGGATTGAACCTCGTCTTTTCAGGGGAAAAGCTTCCCTCAGAGCCATCCTATATGGAGACAGGAAACACAACGTGCTGTTACAGTATGAGCAGTTAACGAGTGCCAGTATGGCTGGCAGTGTTTTAGGTTACAAGAGTATGCCCATATTCCATGGGCCAAATCTTCAAAAATTAATTGCTTTTAAGAGGATGCACATTTCGAGAAGTACAGGCATCTTCAGGTAACAAAACAAAGGCACAGTTTTCATCAGAGCTTTGGCTTCAGGTGAGCATTGGATGCTCAGCCATTTGGGAATCTATGAATGCGATGTGAGCATCAGTTAGCTGGTAGCTAGCATGTCTGTACTGGAGCTGTGTTCCCAGCTGAAGTGCTGGAAATGGCTGCTGCTGCTTCTCTGTGCCATAGCCCAAAGAAACGCTTTATCTACCTATTGCTTAAAAAAGCACACGTGATTGATCAACTGAGAGAAGACTGACAAATCTTGCAGCTGTAGCGGAATTCACAGAAATGCTTTGTGACCTGTCCTAGGAGCTCATGGGAGCACTGTGTAGGGTTCTGAAACTTCTCAAACTGCTCCCCAGGGAGCCTCGCTGGGGAGAGGTGCTGCCAGCCTGTCTCTCTGTATGTGTAAACTACCCCACATCTGTTCTCAGATATCTCCACATTCACTACTCCAAACTTGCAGTATTCACATTATTCTAAACCTAATGCAGAAGTTCACAAGTACAGACTTGTTACAGCTGTCCTCACAAGAATTTTAAAGACAAAAACTGCTCCCCTGGCTGTGCTGACAGATAAGCAAAGCAGACGCACTCAGCATATCACAACATCCAGCATGCACCACATTGGGCAGAGCTTAGTGGGCAATGGTCATCCTCTTGCCTGAACTGCTCGCTGGTCAGGGATCCGCTGTTTGAGCTGTCGCAGGCAGCCAGCTCCTTTTGCAGGTTTGAAATCAGCTGATTCTGCATGTGGTATTGTTCTTCACCTACCTGTGAAACAGGGAAGGTTCACAGATCAGTAACTGCCTTTTCTCTCATCCCTTGGACTACCTTCAAGAGGGAAGCAAAACTGCAAAAGGACTGCAGTTGCTTCTAAAAAAGAAAATTTACCTGAAGTGCGTTTAGTGATTTACAGAGGTGCAGCACTGGGCTGCAGGTTGCCTACCTTCCCTGTGAGTATGTTGTAGAATGAGCTCATGACATGGTTTGATGGACAGAGTCGCATGTTCTCATACAGGGTGTAAGACCATTCCATGGCAGAGGTGTCTCCATACCTCTTCTGGAGGTAGCTGAGAAAGAACTCGGGAAGAACAGGTCGCTTCCCTGTCTGCGGATAACAAGCAAGCAACTCCCATAAGCAGCAGAGCTAAATCAAACTTGCCAGTTAGATTCCAGCTGTTTACATGTAGTTGTGTCTTTTGTGGACCTCTGCTAACAGGGCTAGTGCTGGCTGGAGTCTTCCCTGCTATTAGGTCATTCAAAATGTTTCTGCTAGGTTTATTCTCTACAGCCTGAACATGGAAGTTACAGTGAAGCTCTTCTGTTGCTGAGAATACTGATAAAGTCTCTTTTCTCCTGCCTACTGTTGTGAATTATATAGGAACTTGCTATAGATTTAGGTGTCAGATTTAGCTGAGCTTAGCTTGTGGGTTCAGACCTGGAGTGGTTGTTGAAGAGAAGTAAAGCCAGACAGTGATTGCAACATCCCTATTTCCCCAGGAAACCCAGCTGAAAGTAAAAAGAAAGTTGCCATAGAAAACATTAAACTGTTTGGGGCTGACCTCAGAGATGTTTCTAGGCTTCTGGCTTAAGAGAAGGAACCTGTAAAGTGGCTCTGCCTCTCAAGGTTGCTCTCATAACTGAGGCACAGTAACAGGGCTTGTCTGATATCTGGGGAGATGGTATTGTATTTAAACAGCTACTTCTGTTGCTGAGTCTTGATCTCCCCAGGCAGGCAGCCAAATGTCTGTCTTGGCTGAGAACACTCCTCACCCCTTTGGCCTCTACCTGCACTCCTAACCCACCCTGGCCAACGAAGAGGGAAGTATTTGTGTGTGTAACAAACCCAAAGCACTTTCATAGTCATTTGTTTAATGATATAAGTGATTTCTCAGTCCTTGCTTCCTCATTTTTTTTCTGGCAGTGCCACTTGTTCTCTGGCATGAGCACAAAACCCTATGTACCTTAATAATGGTTTGGCATGGGTTAGAATCAACTCCCTTCCCCTGCCCATAAAAAAAAAAAAAAAAAGAAAAAGAAAAAAAACTGGCCATGCTTTGGCTGCACAGATTTTGCTAATGCATCCATTGCCTAAGAACAGACACCGCATAGTCATGGTGCTCTCCAGACCAGGATGTTATCATCACACCCCAGAATAGCAGCAGTTGGTAGACCAACTGATAAGGTTTCAGACTCAAAAGCATGGCTGATTTAGCTCAGGGTGACTGCAATGCTTCCTCCCCTGGGCACCCTGCCTTGTGGCTTCTTCAGGGACACCTCAGCTGCTCTTGCAACAGCTGTTGGACCACTGTACTTTTCAGCCCTGTACATCAAAGCAAGTGGTGCTGACTTGTGGTCTCCTGGATGTTTCTGAATTTGCAGTGGTGACTAGGCATGAGCTGTGCCATGAGTACTCAGCTGTCCCTGGAACAGGAGCTGCAGAAGAAGCCTTTTAGGCATAAGATGGTGCTAGTCCAGCTATCCACCTGACAGTGTCATAATTAATGAGTCAGATCCGTGAGGAGGCCTGCCAGGCCACAAGGTTACCAGCTGAGGCTGTTCTTAAAATGCTTTACACAGCTTTATGCAGATGAAACCCTAGGCAGGACATGGGTGAGACCCTGGTTTCCCAAAATCTTCCAACTGGGCTGACTGTCACAGCAAATGCTGTTTACAAAGAAAGAACATCTGACAAACCTGCTGTTCTAGTGCAATTTTCTCTTTCCAGATGTCTTTCAGGATGTCCACCACATCCTTCTTCGTCAGCTTTTTGTTCTTGACTTCGCCTACATGTCTGAGGTATACAGGAACCTTGTCCCCTTTGCCCTAAGTAATGGAAAAGAAACAGAGAGAGATAAAGCATTCCCCCCACTGGCAGCCAGAGCTGTATTCTTAGTGCCTAAAACTGTTAAAAAGGAGCCATTTGTATGGCTCTCATTTCCAGTACTATGAGACAGCATCTCTGCAGTGTCTCAGCTACTCCAGGGTGAGAACTTAGAACTTAGTTCATGAGTGATTTTCGATTGACAAAATCTTTGTGTCCAGGCAGTTTTGAGTATATCTGATCTCTAGTGTCATGTATTTGCAGACAGTGAGATGTTAATTTGACTCGGCTATATAGTGGAGAATTAGTAAGGAGCTCTAGCCCACTAGTATGATCTGCATGCCTTCATGTAGCATCGCTGCAGTGTGTGGCTGCTTCAGCTGTCTTCAACATGCTCACTCTCAAGTTCAGCTTTTCTATTGCAGTTGAGTTTCCCCAGCTTTAATTTCTTCCATGGTTACACTAATGGGAAGGTGAGCATTGAAGACACCAAGTCCAGCCATGAACGCAATTCTGCCACTTTCCTAGAGGATATGTATTACCAATTAATCTCAGTGGAAACAAGCAGAGGAGAAAGCTTGTACATACCCGTCCAGGGAAGACATTCATCTCTTTTAGGAGTCTTGTTCCTATTTCTTCCAGAAGCACATCCACTAGCTGATCGCTGGTCTTCCCCTCAGCCAGACAGTCCCACCGGTCAGCTCCGCCAGGAATCACTTCTGCAAGAGCAAAAAGACCCTGAGCTGCTGCAAGAGGAGAATGTGCCTATGCATACTGATTTTGTGTGAATCCACGAGGAGCATTATAATAATTACAGATCTCTAGACATCCAGTTTGTCTCCTACGATATCTAAGGCAAAATGGAATAGCCTGCAAGCTCCTCTCTCTCCCTCTCTCTCAGGCTGCTTCACTAAAAGCCTAGGAGAAAACGGGATGTTGCAGGTAAGAAATATACCACAGCAAAGAGGTTAAAGATGAGCTGAATACAGGTGGCACCTGAACACTTTGCCCAGTTTGGCCGGGGTGTGCAACTGCGCTGAGCTTGCTGGAGTTCAGTGAAGAAGTTGTCTCGCTCTTCTGCAGTCTCTCTCTGAATTTCCAGCAGTGTTTGATATTCCTTATGGAGCTGATCAAAATCCTTCTTTAGAGTCTCCATCTAAAGCACACAGAAAGAAGGATTTTAACAAACTACAGCAACAGAATTTTTTTGTGGTCGGACAGATCAGGTGAACAGTCAGTGTAGTCCACGGATTTATGGAGAACAATCCCTGGCTAATTACTTTTAGATTGGATGAAATAAATTATAATTTTTTTCTTGTTACTATTTCCAAAAACTTATGAAAAAATATGTCAGTGACCCTTGTATACCAGTTTCTGTATTCAAAAACAGACCTTAATCTACTAGAAAATAGAAGGAGAAAGTTTTTTCTAGACATCTTATGTGCATCTGCTTCAGATCCATTGATCTTTTTTTTTTTTTTTTTTATGTGATTCATTTTTGTTTTACCAGTACAAAAGTATATCACAAGAGATAACCACAGCTCTAGTCTGGCTTTTGAGGGCTGTGCCTGTGTCTGTTATGCCACGATGTAGGGACACATACAGTGGATCAAGCTGTGCAAATGGTCAGGGCTGGAATGGAGCTGCCAGTGGCCCAAATGTGTCCTGAACAGAGCAACATGGCTTTTCTGACACACAAAGACATGCAGTATTTTCTTGCCTCACGGGGGGTTCTCACCCAACTCTCACCACAGCTGTGCGCTGGTTACATGGTGGGATTCAAGGTATTCTCTTTTTCTTCCTCCTAGAGAGTAGTTTGTGGGACCACTGCCTTTCTGCCACTGCAGGGTTGGAAGCAGACCCTATCCTCATCACTGGTGTTGTGTTATCCCTTTGCTGTCTGACATGGCATTGCTTATGTGGAAGTGCAAGATGTGTAAGCTAAGCAGTCAAACCTTTATTCTGAAAAGGCAGCAAACACATGCAACGTGAGGAACCTCATCCACTTCTATCACAGCTGGAAATTGCATTGATCAGCTCTGTGGTGGGGTTGATGACCCTGGCATTGCAGTAGGGTAAAGAAGCCATTTAATACTATTGGAAAAGGCAAAAACCCAGCTAGACAGAAATTAATTCATAGCCCAGCTCAGCAGTAGTTTCACTTAGCTGTGGTTTGGACAAAACTGTGCCATGTATGTGAGATGAACCTAGTTAATTTACGTATATTTATGATGATTTCAAACAGTATTTCCCAAGCTGTGATCTGCAGGCTTTTGGTGGTCTTTTGGCTGTTATTGCTTTTATGGTGCTAATTCGGTTTAAACAGATGTTAAAGGTTTGTGATGGTGTACTGATTTTGAGTGTTCAGATAGTCTGTGATACCAAAAGACTGTGAGCTTTAGGGGATTAGAAAACAGTGGCTTTTCATGTATTTCATGTAGAAGCAACAAAGATGTGCCTATATGAGAGCTCTGGATTTACGGAATCTCTATCCCAACCTGAATACTTAAGCATCATTATGTTTGCATTCATGTGGTACAGCTTGAAAATTAGGAGCTTATGCTCACCTCCTGTTGTAAATCAGAGTATTTTTTCTCCAGTGACTCAAACTCTCTCCGGGGGACAACATCTCCATAGTCTGCTATCATTGCATTCAGCTTCACCTGGGTTTTTGTGAGGTCCTGCCGAGCTATCTTTAATGCCAAAGTTAACTTCACCACATCTTCACCCTTGACATCTTTAAACAACAGCCATTGATGAAAATTTATGACAGTAAAACTGCAGTCATAGTTTTCTAAATCATCTACTGAGCTCCTAGATCACACAACCCTACAAAGTGACCACAAAAGCTGAATAGGTATGGACTGTATTATGAGTAGAGAACTGCAGGTCTTGGAGTAACCTGCAGTGTTTACATTCACATTACTGTTTACATTACCATCCTGCCTGCTCTCCCATACACATACATATTCAAAGGCTCAGGCTTGGTTTTCATTAGCAAGGAAAGGAGCACAGGCCGGGAGAACTCTTAGGCAGATGCGACAGCTGTAGCCAGTGAGTATGAACCAGTAGGATGATGGGTGCCTGGAGCCAGACTGTGGATCAACAGAGATCCCATACTGAAAGGGTCCCTACCACCTCAGTGCCACCAATGCCAGTAAGTTGCAGAAATGAAGGTATTTGCAGCTCCGGAATTTCAGAAGTTCATCTTTGTGGACAAGCATCAAGGTGCCAGCTATGGCTGGGTAAGATGTGATGACTGTTGGCACAGGAGTCAAAAAAAGATAAAAGAACCTTTGCACTGGGCAGCTCCTTCCTCCAATTTACCCGTAATGCTAATTAAGAACATACAAGTATATAAGCAACGGCTTATTGAGTCAGGTCAGACTATTAGGAGGTACATCCCTGCCTACATATTCATGGATATATTGTCTGAATTTGTCTAGCTTACTGTAAGAATCAGAGCATATCTAATGATATTGCTGAGAAACTCAACACTGTACCCACGGGTATGCACTTGGGTCTCTGGGCAGGACAGGCTGTTATGGAGATCCACTTTCCATACCTTGGACTTGGCGCTGTTTCACGTTCAGCTGTTCGTTATGCATATCATTCAGTTTTGCTAGCAGCAGTTTGCGGGCACCGTGCTCATTGAGGTAGCGAGTATATTCCTCAGCTACGCTCGTCTGCAGACGCTCCACCTGCAGGAAACAGAGGCTTGAACTTATCAGGAGCACAGAGCAGAACCTAAGGAGCAGAGAGTGGTGTAAGGGGTGCAAAGTGGGGAAAAAAAATGCAGCAAGAGAGTGGGTGAGAGATTACACTGTAGAAAAGGATGGCCTGATGGAAACATGACAGAAGGATTCAAACTCTGAAGAAGTGTGTAGAAGAGTGCTCCATCTGTGTTTAGCCTTCTAGAAAGTGAATTACGTAAGTTTCATGCTCTGGGTTACACCACTCCTCTGTTGTAAACCTTATCTAGAAAAACCTCCCAGTAATGTATTCTGTTGCTGGTCACGCAGGAAAAAAAGCTGCTACTCTTCCCATAGGCAAAACTATCAGAAATCTGGAACTCTATGGACTGGGATTATGTGTAAAATTGTAGTTTATTCCCATGATGTGCATTTTGTTACAAGGTCACATCTTGCTACTGCTGCTGCCTACCTTATGCCCTACATAGGGAATGAATGAATGAAGGTGTTCTTTTACTTTCCCCCCACCCATGGCTGGATCCTGGGGTTAACTGCCTCATCTGGAACTGTTGATGAAGACTTAGCAGCCCCCTGCTCAAGTGCTCTGAGACTGCCCTGGTGGGTCGTGGCTCTGACTGCACTGCAAATCACCCTCAGCTCCTGGCTCATCCTTCCTCATGGAGCAGCTCTGCTCATGTTGCTCTCTAGCAGTAGTATTATTTCAGCCTCAGTGCCTGAAACTGAGACCTGCGTAAACCAACAATTTAAATTGGAAAGACTTAAATAATCTTGTCAGTAGATACTAATGTAACTCACTGGCAGGAGGATGAATGATACAGATTTAAAGATGCTAAAGGTACAATGTTGTAAGGAGTACATGTACTTTTAAGTGAGAACTTAAAATGCTAGTACTAGAATTTTCTTCCTCACTTTAAATGTGACTCTGCAAGAACCAGATGGGACAACAGATACAAGCGAAGACCTCTGACAGCAGCAGAACAGCCTATCCCAAGGGAACAGGATGTTCTCTGGAGCTGGCTGAGATCCAGTATCACTACCGTACCAGATCCAGTATGCCAGATGCTCAGTGCCCGCTCCAGAACTACTACTGACATCAAAGGATGAGAGGCTGGGAGGCAAGAGATTAGATGTATAAAAGACATCTAATTGAAGCTGGGAAATGTTTGACTCATAGTCTAATTTACCTGAGTCTGAAGAGAACTCTTCTCTTCCTTCATGTCGTCAATAAATTTTAACAAATGTTGTTTCTCTTGCTTTAACATATTTATTTCAACTTTCTCCTTTTCCTGCAGTGCCAATATCTGCTGGGAGCACTCCTCAGACACAGTTGTGACCATAGCCTTCAGGGGTTCTAGGGCACGAATTGTCTCCTTCTGATGAGCTAAAGAAAGCAGAGGTGGGTTCTCACAACGAGCAGCAAAGCCTGAATTTTACTCAGCTGGGATGTTGGATATTCAACCCAAAAACAGTGCGTGTTGGAAGTGGGAGTGAACACAGGGCTTTTACTGCCTGTCCTGGTGAGCCTCTAAGGAGTGAGAGTAGTGTAGTTTGAGATCATATTCTGTCTTTTATCTAGCTGTGCATATAAACTTCATAAGCGTTGTTATGTGAGGGTTTCTGGTTTTAGTTAATGCTGTTTATCATGGTTTGGAAAACAAAGGATAAACAGTATTTTATTTTGTTTTCTTGAGTATTTACAGTTTTGATGAAATATAATAAGCACAGGTGACTTCACATTTCACTAGGTGGGAAGTTGTCATTGTTTAAGCACAGGCAGCACATGGAGATAAAGACAGCTAGTAATTAGTAGCTTACCATCTTTTGTGAAGGCACATTCTCCATAAACTTTTATCTGCTTTTTTGTCTCCAAATTCACGGTCTTGTGCAACTTTTAGTTTACAAACATGTCTGCATGTTCTCCTCTCTATTCAGGAATGCACTGACTTCTTTTGCATTTCTCATCAGTACATCTAGTAAAGAACTTATGCACATACTGGCTTTCTCTGCTGTAATTTGTACTTTTCACTTGCAGATACTTCCCCTTTGACTTGAAAATTTTCCTTAAAATACATATCTGGTGAGACTAGTTCTGGTACTTGACTTGGGTCCCAATTCCCAGTTACTGTTACGTGGTAGAATTTCATCTGACACCATCTCCTTGGTGTGGAGCCTTGTTTTTATGACTGGATGGAATTCCACCAGAAGAAAAAAATGATTAAAGACAGGATATGGTGTGAGTCAAATGAGGCTGTGGCAAAGGTTTTGACTGCTGAATAAGGCACACACAGCAATACCCTCTTCTGAACAGAAGGGTAGAAATGCTGGTGGATGCTCAATCATCTGATTTGCAGATTTTTTCCTCCTTGATAAAAACCCAATATTAGTATTCAAGTATAAATACTGTGCAACAAACCTTGTATTTTAAAACTTAAAATGCATACATAAATCTAAGAACAGGAACTACTTCTCTTATTATACTTGGGTGTGAGTTTCCTTCCTGCACTGTAACTGTACCAAAGGTTTTTCAAAACTCTTTCCACTTGTACTAGGACAGCTCCCCAAGAGAGAGCAAAAATTAGAGCGTTAGCATAGGGATTCTGCCACCGTACTATTTGGGTTCTCAGTGTGAGCTAAGAACACCATGTTAAAACTTCAGCAGACTTGTTCTGGGGTGTAATTTGAGTGTTTCACAACTGGCTCCTGACCACACGCAAACCCCTTTAAGTGCAACAGCATGCTTAATTGTAGCTGCCTAGTATGTCAGAAGCTAGACTGAGCACAACTAGTTGACTGCCAAAGTGATTATTTTGTAGTGTGGATGCTGGCCAGTGCCATTTAAGAACATTAGCTCTCTGATGACCTCTCATAACTCATGCCAAGAAAGGAGAGACATTCTCCCACTTGGAAAGAATTCAGGCTGTGGTACAGCTCATTGCACGTATAGGACAGTTGAATGTGCCCAGATGTCTCACCAGCACAGAGGAGCAGATGTGAAGCCTCTGTGGACACAGCAATCTCAGTATAATTTTAATCAAGAAATGGATGCAGCTGTGGATAACATTGTTGTGAAGACCTACCCTGTCACTCTTTTTCCTCTTAAAGGAGCTCCCAAAACAGAATCTTTATCTCAGATTAAGCAAACAGCTGTGGGGATAGCTCTCCTTCACAGTGCTCAAATACTGCTTAATATCTTCACATTCATGTGGATTTACTCCAGAAACAATGCTAATAAAGCCTCAGTGCTGTCTCAGCACAACCTTAATAACCAAAAGAGCTGCAGCTGCAGTCATACGTCCAGTTCTGGCAGAAGACAAATAATTGCAAGCAGCCAGTACAGGCTGCACATCCCTGTTCCTATTAGAGGCTTCTGCTTTCTCTGGTCTGTGTGCTCAGCTATGCTACTCCAGACTTTGTGCTGCCAAAGCAATGCAGCTAAACATACAGTGTAAGCAGTACAGTATTAGGACAACATTTAATTAAGTAGTAAGATTTTACTTTTTGTTTAAAAATAGATTATTCTGACTGAACTGGGAATATGCAGTAATGCTAGCACATTTATAGGGAGAACTCCCACCAGCAGTGGATGCAGTGTTGAGCACCTTCAATGTCATACAGTCCAAGCTAGCATGGAATATGACTGGCAGAAAAAAAGAGCAAGATAAAGCTGTTAAATCACTTGGACAAAAAGATAATAGTTGGCTGAGAAAAACAATGCTGTGTTATATAGGGGGTTTAGGTTCTGCTTCAAAAGGAGCTGAAATGCTGTAGATACAGTATGCTTGCTAGGTCATAACCAGTTATGCAGTCATACATCATTTAAGAATAAGAATAATTTAAGATAAATAGTTAGGAGAACAGTTCTACAGATCAGTCATTTTCCTTCCTTTTCTCTTTTATACTTTCTGTTCTTAAGACACTTACTTTTGTCTCTTACAAAATATAAAGTTATCATAAAGGATACATTTTACTGCATCTCCAGAGACTTCAAAGAATAAAAAGGAGAAATACCATATCCAAGCAATATGGAGGAGTCAAAAAAAAACCAAAAACCACTTAAATACAAAAGATAGTTAAATATATTAAAAAAAAAAAAAAGGCTTCAGAAAGCAGTACAAGCAGGCTTCAGACTGCAGCACATTTCTCTGGGATCTGAAGCAAAGAGATGTTTGCTAAAGAGTTCTGGAAGGAAACTGATAGTTTAAAAAATGTTTTTATGTAATGATTAATACTGACTCATTTAAGTGACTGAAGTGCACTGCGCAAAGAAAGATTTTTGCCTACAATGAGTGATTAGGTAGCCCAGGTAACAGGTACTGGGATAAACAGTACATGTCCTTTAAGAGACTGTCCTGGTAGAAAACTGTTGACACTTGACAGCTGCTCAGTGCCTAATGTGAAATGAGCTCTTGGTTACAGTCTATTTCTAGCCCTCTGATTGTTTACAAAGTACTGGTATCACTGTGGCATCTTAACACCAAGAGAAGTTTAAAGCACACTAAGAATGGACAGGGAACAGCCAGTTCAGTTCTCTGCCCTGCCTTGCTTCGGGAGTAATTCAAGCTTCAAGTTACCGGTACAAATGCATCCAAATATATTAGTATGATACACTCCACTGTAGACATGATTGTTCCAGAACAACCTTGAGACATTGCTGTTGCCTGAGCTGTCTATGTAGTGGAGATTAAAAAAAATAAGATAAATAAGAACCTTAAATCTAAAAATTTGATAAATTACAGAAAAACAAACAACTATGTTACGTATGAAGGAAATAGACTCCCATGTCACATCTGGGCCATAGGAAGACTCCACTAATGGGCCAGAAAGATAGTTTTATCAGTTGCCACATATGTATGTCATACATATTCAACTTCCACTGAACTATTCTCTCTCTATATATTTTTAGAATGTTTACTCTCTATATATATTCAACAGAACTTATCAGCTGTGTAAGACATCTCTGTTAGTGTTCCCCCACCAAAGTTCAAGAGCTTACCCAGTGTAGCTTCATATTCATTCTTTATAGCTGACAGCAAGGGCTTGTAGGTCTTGAAGTTGTCTATGAAGAATTCAAAGATCTCTCTGTAGGGCTGAGAGAAGAAAGAGAGCTTGAGGAAATAGTGGCACATTTCTCAGAATTCAGATCGTTGTTGTCTTAAACAAACAGCATGACGGTGAGAATAAGTATAAAAATACTTCTACTACATTGTATTTGGTCTCTCCATCTCTGGTCCACAGTCCCAAATTTGTCATGCACAGGTGGAATGACTTCCAATGCTGATAGACACCACAGCATGACAGAGAGAAGAGATTTTAGTGCCAAAGAAAAGCTTAAATCAAGCAAAAATGCTGTTCTTCAGATAGAACTGACTAGAACTTGTTACAATATGGATAATTTTAAAGATATGTAACAAGATCCCATTGCTGATTTTGTTGCCTGTTTTGTCTACTTAAATGACAAGCTCTTCAAGGCAGCTAGTCTCTTGCTGTGCAGATGTCATCCTTCTCACCAGAGTAAATCTTGTTCAGAGAGGACAGTCACATTCCCACGTTGTATCTGGGTCTTGGGAAGACTTCACTAGCAATAGGTAATATTCTGAGTGTTCCTCACTATTAAGCACAATTAAACACGTCTTGTAAGACAGTCAAAAATATTTTCAAAGCATAAGCACGTTTATGAAACCTGTTTTCTCTTGCCATTAGTCACTCTTTATTTCTCTCCATTCTCTTCCATATACCACTTTCTTTCCTCATCGCTACAGGATTCCCTTGGGAATGAGAATTTGAATTAATTCATGCAGAGAAAATCCAATTCAAACTTCCCACACTGTGTAAATGCTCTAATTGCAGGATATTACAAAAACAGGAGTACTCCTACTCAGTGTTTTGAATTGAAGTGGTTTTCAATAGGTATGTTCTCAAACACAACGAGCCCCCAGGATCAGATACAGTAGAAACTACTAATTTGGGGGATCCTGATTATGCTTAGGCAAGAGCTGAAGGAGAGAGTCCATTCTTGTCACTTGCAGAAACCTGACTTCAAGAATAAGAATTTTACAGTGAAAATTTTGGAATCTACACACTTTATGGGTTTAGGCAGGAGTCTTCAGGAGTTCAGTGAGTAAATTGTTTCACACCCACTTTAGATTACGGTCTTTCTGACTACTTGGCCTTTGATTGAAAATGGAACAGTTACAGAAAATGTGAAGTACGCTACCCAACAACGTGTAAACCCAACACATAAACTACAACACGAGATAGAAACTGCTTTCTGAGCAAGGTCTCTAACACGAGCTGCAAACCCACTTATCCAATACTACTCAGAGGTGCATACTTTTCCTGTCTATTTTCTTTGGATGAGCAGTTTAAATAACCAATCTCAGAATGTTGTTTCAAGTCAACAGAATCTTGTGTCAGACCTGTAATCTCAGTTCCTGGGAGTTCCTTTGAGTCAGGTCAAGATATTGCAGTTCTTTCCTTAAGTGAGACTCCAGCTGCTCCAAGTAGCGTGGCTTTGGAATGGTAAGAAGGGCCTGTTTATTGCTGCAGAGACACAGGAAAAGAAAGGACACGTAGCCTTGTGTCATGTACATAGGATTGGACGCATAATAAATCAGCTTGAGTACCTTGGTTTTCTTCCTACTGTGCATTGCTTCACAGAAGAACTTTTTTTTCTTTTTTTTTTTCTTCTTTTTTTTTTTTTAACTGTAGCACTTATTATATTCTCTCATGTAAGGAAAAATCATGAAATGTACAGTGGATGATTTAAACTTCCTCTACGGAGCAGGAGACTATTCAAGACATCCTGCTGTTACTATGAAAAGTATGCCTTCCCCTTCATGATACTTTTTGGTAGAAAAAGACAAGTGAGTTTTTTCTCTGTGTCCGAAAAGAATAAATGCTAATTACGTAATTGGAAAGAAGTCGAGGAAAACAAGTATTTCAAAAAGGTACTGATAACTTATTACATCTGCTGAGGTCCTAGGCCAACTGTCCCTTTGCTGGATGCCATCATGCCTAGTTCATTATTACATTAAAAACAGAATTAAAACTGAGAAGCCCAGCTATCCTTAACTGTACCCTGCACAGCTGTCCTGCAGGTCTGTCAGGGCCCTGAGTACACCAACAGGCTCTGCACTGTCCTCCCCTACCCTAGGGGCTTGGAGCTGTGTGATGGCAGAGCTCTAACTGGGGATGAGGGGTTAGGAATAGGCTCAGGCGTGAGACAGACCTGTGAAAAGCCTCCTCGGGGGACACTTTGCTCAGTGGCTGTAACCCAGCTCAGACCCTGGATTCAGAATCCCTTGATTCTTGCCGGAGAAGCAGGAGCAACGCTGCGTCTGCCACAAGGGAGCTTGGACCCCGGGGTGACAAGACAACCAGCAACAGTGACCAACGGGGCGTGAACAAGAGAAGCAGAGCAGGTCCCCTGATGGTCAGTGATCATCCTTCATGATCACCACAAGCATGATGAAGGCCCAGTGCCAAGCTTGGGATGTCAAGTGAGCAGGCCAGGTACAAGACAGATGTGGCTGCAACATGGCTCAAGCAAGAAACAGGCAAACGTGCCTAAGTGAAGGCTTCTCACAGCTTTTCTTATAGCACCTGATCACAGGTTACCCAGCTGTGCCATATCAGGACTTGTCTTGAGCCCAGGCACCCAAATGTCTAGGACTGGACAGGTTGTGGAGCCTGTTGGGGCAGTCAGAGCCCTGATAGGATCCTATGAAATGTAGGTCAGTGAATCATTAAATGATAGCATTTCTTGGTACGTTTATACTAAGCATGGCTGCTGTTACATAAATATTTGACATATCCTGTAGAGCTACCAGTCAGGACCAACAATATTTTTTGTTATGCTCAAGCTTTGTGGAATATCCCAACCTCAGTATTCTCACTGGTGCTGGAAGAGACCCTACTCTGTAAATTCTTGGTTTTCAAGAACTGTTTTTAGCTATCCTGTGGATTAGCTGTGCTTACCTAGACATCCTCTCCTCTGGGGCACAGCAGGGTTTATGGTTCTTTAGGACAGTCTGCCCTGATGCAAATGCAGGCCATGTGGACCAACGGCCTCTAGCAGAAAGCTGAAAAGACTGAAAAGAGAGAAAGGATTAGGTTCTAAGAGCACTACAAAGACAACAAAGAGACAAAATTAGGTTGAAATACCTCATATGATGCCTCACAATCACACACTGCCTAAGAGTGTAGTGGAATAGAAAGAAGAGGGGCATACCGAAACTCTCCTCAGCCAGGAGTGAGCACACCTGAAATCCAAGTAAACTTTTTGTTCTTTGAAGAACAAAAAGCAACAAGTCATCTTCCCACACCAGTACAATTTTTTAAACACCTCTGCACGTCTCCTGGTGGCTGTGCTGCCCAGACTACATGATTGTGGGAAAGTGTTCATCTCTTTGGGTAAAAAAGGGTTTCATGATCTGCACTGGGAAATTAAAGCATCACACAAATCAGAACCTTGCATTAATCCAGATGAAACCCAAAGAACAGGTTTGACTTCGGTCTTGTTTCCAGTAGGGAGCTTTGCAGTGGAGCATGTGTCCCATAGCGAGGGTGTATTGAGCAATGCTGACTCGTGTGGATTGTGAGTTTTAAATGCAGGTTGGTGAACCTGCACAAACAGCTGGATTTCCAGCAGTGTACAACTTAATGAAGATGAGGTCTGAGGAGCAGATTCATCTCTGAGGAACAGTAAAAAGTGATAACTGAAATTTCTTTCAGAAACTAATTTCTGCCCTTAGTGGCACTAAGGGACACGGTCTACTGATGGGATTCAGTACAGGTTGATGGTCTTGAAGGTGTTTTCCAACCTACATGATTCTATGATATCTTCTGAAAGCAAAATCTTGTTATTTTAGGAGTCTGTTAATTAATTTATCTCTTGGAATTACCTCAGTATTTCTTTTTGGGGAAAAAAAGGACATCTATGCTGGATTGCTCTATTTTATTAGGACAACCAAACAATTAGTATGATGTTGTCCAATATAAATACTTTCCTATTCTGCCTGTAAGCTTTAAAAGAAAATTAATAATGTGCCAACAGAAGTCTGAGGCCAGAGATGTCACTGTCAAAACCCAAACTTCAGACTGACTAAGCCTTGAAACAGTTAAATGTAAAGGCTCAGAAGCTTAAATGCCCGATTTTCACTGCAAGAAGCATGAGGATTATATTGGAGAAACAGTGGGATTCCAGTCTATTGAGATTTGATTTTTTGTTTTGTCCAATGAGGAAAATGCTTAGAGAAGGTCCCGGCTCTAGGGAAAGAGTAATACTTAAAGTTCTTGTATTCCTGTAGCACTTACAGCTTGTCACAGAAGTGGCACATTCCTGAAATACAACCAAAATGCTAATGAGAAAAAAACAACTCCAAAATAAAAATGGAGGGGTTAAGGTCTGCAAAAGTCGTTATTGCTTTGTTGGTATACATGTTTCTGGGATTTATTTTTTCATAATTTGGGTATGCTTTTTCTCCATGCTGGTTTGTTTTATTTACTAAGACTGATGCACACTATGGAGCAGATGTTCCTGTTGGCTGTAAGATGCTTTTAGCCTGCAATTAAACAACTTGTGGTTTCTTTCTTTCCTTAGTTTAAACTATATGGGTCAAATTCTGGCTGCAGTATTTGGCATGTATGTCCACACAACTTGTTGCAGCCAAGAACGACATTTATATTCCTCTTCTCTTTCCTCCACCCTTAAAGACCCTGTAATTAATTCACGAGGATGACACCTGAATCTGAAATACAGGAGTTTGCATCACCACACAGCTTCCGCCCCTCCCTACCCCCCCTTTGCTCTCAATTAAACAAAATATAAAGACGATTAAATTTTGCGTGACTCCCTAATAGCTTTGGATGATCCCTGGGCTCCCAGCAAGGCTCCAAAGCCCACTGTTGGGCAGGGGCTGGGTGTTTGGCTGGAATCCTTGAACTCACCGGAGCCTTGTGTTTCTTTGGCAGGACGGATTTCAGGCTGTTGGGGTGCATTTGGCAATTTGTGGCCTCACGGGGAGATCCGAGAGGGGCCCTGGGCAACAGCCGGGAAGAACATGGAATATCTTAAAAAAAAAACCACAGAAATAACTAAATACACAGCTGGAGACAGAATCTGGCTGCTGTGAACCTAAAACAAGCAGCAAATCGGTCCCTGGATGCGGTGCGGTTGGGGACAATCGGGGAACGCCGCCCCTGAGCCGGGAGCGGGGCTTTGGGCCCCAAAATCGCCTCAGAGCCGGGCCGCGGGGCCGGCCCCGCGCTGTTTACAGCCGTTGCCATGGCAACGCCCGCCCCCCCTCGCCCCTCAGGACCCCCGCCAGCCGCCATAGGTGCCCCTCTCAGCGCCTGTTGAGACTCGCCACTCGCAGCGGTACCGTCGCAGCCCGGTCCCGGTCTCGCGGGGTGCGGGCACTGCGGAGAGGTCGGGAGCGGGGTGAGGCCGGCGGAGCGGCGCCCCCCGCGCTCCCCGCCGGCGGCCGGAGCCGGGCCCTGCGTGGAGGCAGGAGAAGGGCGCCGGCGGCGGAGCGGCGGCCTCTCGGCACAGCGCCGCCGCGGGGCACGCTGGGAAAGCGAGTCCTGGACGCTGCCGCTCTCCGCAGAGCACAGCGGAGCGCGGACACATTTCCCAGCGTGCAGCGCGCCGGGCAGCGAGGCGGTGCCTGGCGCGCGTTGCCTTTCGGGACTTGTAGTCCTCCCGAAAGCGGGAGGCGGCGGCGGGGAGAGCGGCACGGACTCGGCTTCCCGTCGGGCGCCGCGGCCCCATTGTGGCCACGCTCGCTCCCCATTGGCCGGCGGCGGGAGCCGGGCCTCGCTCCCCGCCCGCTGACACAAAGCGGATCCAAGATGGCGGAGGCGGGCGCGGGGAGCCTGCACGGGGGGGACGCGGCGGCGGGGCCGGGGCCGGGGCCGGGCCCGGCCGAGGAGCAGGAGCTGAGCCGGCGCCTCCGCCGCCTCTACCCCGCCGTCAACCAGGAGGAGACGCCGCTGCCGCGCTCCTGGAGCCCCAAGGACAAGTACAACTACATCGGCCTCTCGCAGGGCAACCTCCGCGTCCACTACAAAGGTGCCGGGGCTGGGCCGGGGGCGCCGCGGTGGGCCCGGAGCGCGGCCCCCGGGCAGGGCAGGGCCGGGCAGGGCCCCCCCGGGCCCCTCAGCGCCCTCCCCCCTCCCCCCCAGCCCCACGGCAGGGGCTGGGGCCGGGCTGCAGCCCCCGGGGGGCGCCTTATGTAACGCTGCGCAGCGCCCTGCGGCCGGCCCGGCCCCCACACAGGGCCCGGCTGGGGGCTCGGGGGGTCCCCGGGGCTGGGGGCCCTCGGGTTGGTGCCCGTAGGAGCCGGGGCTCGCTGCTGGAGGCTGTTGGTCCTGCCCTGCCCGGACAGAGCCGGGCGTAGCCTTGGGTGCCGGGTTGGGAAATGGTGGCGGCGGGGCCCCTGTTGTGTAACGGAGCCGTTCGGTGTCGGGGCAGTGCGGGTGGGGGGGGGCGGGGGTCGCGCAGCGCCTCGCTCAGCCCCATCGGGGGTGGGGGGGGGGGAACAAAGGGGAAGGTGCAGCGCTGGAGGTGGGGGCAGTGCGGGATCGCGCATCCTGAGCTTCTGGGCAGCACGCTTTGGATGTGGGGGGAAAGAGATCCCGGGCAGGATCAGCCAGCAGGGCTCTACAACAAAACGTGAGAGGGTTCAAAGCCCGCAGGGACTGAGATCTTTGTTCTTTCCCAGGTCACGGTAAAAACCACAAAGATGCTGCCTCAGTCAGGGCCACGCACCCCATACCCGCAGCTTGTGGCATTTATTACTTTGAGGTGAAGATCGTCAGCAAAGGTAGAGATGGGTGAGTACCTCAGCCCGGCCTGCTGGGCGGTGGCGCGGGTTTCACAGCCCTGCTGTGCTCAGGCCTTCCCCTCCCGAAGGGTTGGAGGTCAGGCAGCTCTTACCTGGGGCTAACGGGCAAACGCACGGTCAGATCGCTCTGGAGGCAGAGGCACTTGCACAGCTTCTTAATGCACAGCTGGATGTGGGCAGTTATGCAAATGGAAGAGATTCTGGGTGCCTGGCACAGCTTGATTTATAACACTCTCTTCTTGCTAGCTAGGTCTGGTCACTCAGACACCTGGCAGTAAAAAGAAGCACTGAGCTATCACAGAGATGGCCGGGGGACCTAGCCCGAGATGGAATTCACAATAGACAGAAAAATTGCACTTTTTCTAGTTTTCTTCTTTAGTAGGGGGGCAAACAATCTTTCTTGGGGATGTTTCTGTTGAAATGTGGGTGGGCTTCAAATTTAGCACGTGCGTTGATGGGAAGGGATAAGGGCTGCTGATCACGGAGAAATGCTCTGCCCAAACTCCTGATCGGGTGATGACACGCAGCTGTTTTCATTAGGGTGCCTCATGGGAAGAAAAATTTGGAAATCGGGATCTAACTAATGAGTGCAGGGTTCATGTTTGGATCACAGCTCCTGATGACTCAAAATTGGAGTGCAGAATAAGGGAGGGACCTGAAAATTAATGTTGGGCTGTCAGAGAGATGTTTGCATGGGGAAGAGCAGGAATAGTGCTGCGAGAGTGCTGGAAGGAGAGCGTCTGAGGCTGTTTTTAGATGTCCTGTATACATGGTGAAGGAAAAGGTTTTGGGGAGGGAGTGAGGGGTGTGTGCATGTAAGCTGGAATCTGTGAAACTGACATCATTTCTGGTGGAGGTCCTGAGGTTGGACTCGAGTTGTTTTCTCAGGATAGATTCCATTGTGACAGATCACAACTGTGGAGGCTTGGGAGACTGTGCTGGATCCAGAATGCCGAATAAAAGAATGTTTTTCCTGACCAAATATATATATATATATATATATATTTTACAGTAATATTTAATGCTGTAGACTGTTGTTGAGCCTCTGTTTGCCATATCAGTCTTTGCTATTTTGAGTGGAAGAACTGCAAAAGCAGCAAATCCTACATTAGAAGCAGCTGTACCTTACTAAGCGGTACCTCAGTGACCTGACCTGGCAGCGAGTTCTGGATCTCACCCAGTCTCGTGGTCACTGTATTGGGCATTATTTCACCCAAAATGTGGCAGGATCAGGATGTCTCTTGTGGAGTTCCTTTAAAAGCCTATTCAGGATTTGGGGGAATGTGGGAATGCAGCAAAGGGGCATTTCTGACAGGATTTGGGCTTCTGCTGGTAGTGTAGATCAGTTCTTAATTATCGTAAAGGCATCAACGTGCTTTGTGTGCATGTCTTGTTTTTTTCCATTGCTAAAGGCTGAATATCACAGCTACAGCCACCCAGAAGGTAAAGCAGACCAGGAGAAGGTTTTGAGTGTAATTAATTAATGCAATCCTGCAAGAATAACATTTGAACTGTGGCCTGTTTACAGGTCTTAGGGCAGGGCAGCAAACATTCCCACTAGAAGCCAAATCAGTCCTAATTTCGTACTGTTGCTGTCACTGTTGAATTGAGAAGCGCCCTGCTTGTAAGGGGACTTGCAAAGGATCTTCAGTGGTGCTGCGTTTGGTGCAATAATTGCAATAATTACCAACTGTGGAAGGTTAGCTGTGCGTATGTGAATTCTGGGCTGGATGCTTTACGAATGCTGGGAAAAGCCCTTCTCTGTTCTTTCAGTTCGCTGACTTGGTGTTGAACTGCTTGTCTGTTTCTGAAACCGTGCACTTGATTAGTTCATGTAGCTGCTAAAATTAAAATTATCTCCGGTGTGCATCAAGGCAGATTTCAGAGGAAGTCACTTTATGAAAGGTCACTGAGCAGCATTTAGTCCTTGTTGCATTCCAGGTCAACGTTATGGGGAGATGATGGAATTTGCTGCGTGCTTCCTAAGATCAGTTTTGTCTTTTTGTTGTCTGTAATCCCAATTACTTCAGGAACACTCTGGACAACATGGAACCATGTGTATTAATGTTATAGTGACATGAACACGAGATGTTGATAGCTACGGTCTGAAGGCAGTGCCGTGGTGAGCCATTGGAGAGCTTGACTTATGTCTCGGCGCTCTGGTGCCTTGCTTTTCTTTTCCTGATGGAAAGTGCTCCGATATTTATTGTTGTGGTTTTGGGGATTTGTAATTGTGACCTTATAGCTGCTGCCTGTCCCTTAAAGCTTGCTCTTGTGTGTCTCATTTTAACAGTTTGAAGGTAGCCCGTTGGGGCCCCGTGTGTTCTAATGCCAAACAGTCAGCAATGTCTCTGTTCTTAGGAAGCTCTCCAGTGTTTGTTGCACCGTGGTGGCTTCAGTTTAAAGGAATTAAAGGCCAGAAATCTAAAGAAGGGATTGGAGGGAATGAAAGGAAGTTTCCAAGTGGCATAAGTGGTGAGGCCTGTCCCTAGGAACTTCACTGGAAGCCTCTGAGTGAGGGGAGAGCAAGAAGAATCTTCCTGAGCTCGTTTTCAGAATGGGCTTTTCAGGTGTAAAGTCTCTGCTTGGTACCTTGTTTATTGGTGCTGCTTGGAGCAGTGAGGGGAAGGTTATGTGGTGTTACCCATACTCTGCTGCTGGAGCTTGTGAAAGCTCTTCACATTTGGTTTAAAATCTGAGCAATCAGGTTGCTGAACAAGACTTACTCAAACACTTTGGTTGAATGAGTTTCAGAAAGTGTGCTTTCAGCAGTTACAATTGGTTTTGCTCGAGGGCTTTTGCTCGGTAGCTCGAAGCTGTCTTTCAGTGCTAATAAATCTGTTATCCTAGCGCTGTGCGCCCTGCTCAGGTGTTGACAGTTGTTAATGCACAGCAGAAACTGAAGTTGCAGGTAAGAAACAGGATAGAAATGACATTTACTGGCGGTGTAAGGACCCTGAAGCTCAGCAGATGATTTTATTTTTATTTTTTCCTGACGAGATGTTGCCTCTGTAGGGCATGTTGTGGTACAGCAAGGGCTCCTGAACTGACAGCAGACCTGGGCAGTTCTGCATAGGTGGAGTCGCTGAGGTGCAGAGCAAGCTGAGAAACTTCTCCCATCGGTTGTTTTCATGGGGCGAAGGTGATCTAAGTGAAGTGTGCTGTGGTTCCTTCCTTTGTTTCCTCCCCACCTCACTGCATCCTTGCTGCAAAATAAAAGCCGCCCCCCAGCCCCGCTGCTTTTCAGGCAGATCCCTTACCTGCTCGCTTTTGCAAACCCCAGTCCCAGCACGAGGGAAGAGGGAGGGACTGTGGCAGCACAAACACTGGTTGCTTCAGACTGCCATGGCTCTGCAGCAGTAGCTGGCAAAAAAAAAAAAAAAAAAAAAGCTACTTTTGTGTTGTCTTTCTCCCTTGCCCTTTAAGTTTAAGGTACCTGCTCTGTAATGGTGGTTTTGTTAATGAAGCAAATGGAGGTGTTTACAACAACTTGCCCTTTACCATCTCTGGACTTTTCTGCCTCGGCACTGCTAAAATGTAGCTTACTTTCCTGGCTGGTCTTTCAAAGCAAATTAGCAGCATGTGAAAAGTCCGTTTGGTGCACTTAAACTTTTAAGATTTATCAGCTCTTCTTAGCTTTGTGTTTTCCCCTGCTCGTGCTGAGATACAGCCACCGCCTTTCCAGTTAAAGATGGTTGAGACTCATCTTTAGCTGAACAGCAGTCATTTCTCATCCTGTTGGTTTTAGCCTTTACTGATGCGGCATCGCCTTTATTTACTGTTTCCTTTCCCTGGGAGAGGGGAAGCTGCCAGACTACCACTGAAAAACTGGTCCTGTCCTTCGTGTAAAAAAATCAGATCTCCCAGTAGGTCGGCCTGTTGGTTGTGATACCGTTTGGGGAGGTGCTTCTTATCCTTGGAGAGTAGAGCTGAGTTCAGCTTACGCTCCCTACCAGCAGCTGCAGCCCTCTTCTTGCCTCCTTGTCTGCAGTGAGCACGCAGGGAGTGGTTCCACCAGGCTTTAGGACGATACAGGGGAAAACCCTGGGCTCTGCCCTGCCGCTCGCCTTGTTTCCGTGCCTTTCCTCGTGCTCGCAATCTGTTACCCAGTTTTGTGGGGAGCTGGTTCAAGGAGATAGCTGGTTGAAAACTGGCCACGGCAAAATAATTAGAATGATTTAACCTGCTGACATCAGTGCCAGAAATTGCTGTTTTTTTTCCCTTCCACAAGGACTGCTCCTCAGGGATCTGCTCTCAGACACAGGTTAAAGGAGAGTCAGTCAGGGGATGGGCTGAGCTAGGGAAGGGAAGGATTGCAACCCTCCTGTAGTTCAATTCAACCTCTTGTTAGATGGTTTTCTCTTAAGGCTTGCCGGGGATTTAATTTCCTGAGCCCTTGTGTTTGTTGCTTGATGGGATCAACAGGACAAGAGGCAATGGTCACAACGGGTGGCAAGCGGAGCGCCAGCTGGGCACGAGAGAATTTTCCCTGTGAAAATGGTTCAGTGATGCTGGGATGTGGTGCATCTGGAGGGGCTGTGCCATCTCCATCTCCACGGCTTCCCTGGCCAGACCCCGGGCTGCTGGATGGGAGTTTGCTGTGCTCTGGGCAGGAGGATGGAGGAGGAGGAGGGTCCTGTGGTCCCTTCTGCTCCAGCCCTCTCGGCGGCTCCCTTCCAGCATTCCTTGTCTGAACAGTCCTGCAGAAACGGCTGTGCCCCTTGTGTTCCTGAGCTGCCACAAATAACTCCTGCTTTTATCACGGTGGCTCAACCTCAGCTATATTTGAAGGTGCTGGATTTTCACGCTCCCTCTGTGCAGCGTGTTTGTGCACCGCTGGTTCGTCAGCGCACCTCGCGGCCTCCTTCCCCAGTCGGATGTTCCCCCCTTGGTAAACAGGAGCAGTGCCTGTAAGACTCATCAGGGTAGGGCAGCCAGCCCGTGACTTGGAGGCTTTTGTGACTCAGAAGGGCAATTTGGCTTTGTTAGTCTCTTTAACAGGGGCAAGGTGAGTTGTCTCCTGGGCGGCCGTGCTTGTTCCCGACTGATGTTTCTTTTTCGCGACCTGTTTTAGCTCCTGGAGGCAGATTCTGAGTGCGCACAGGTTCCTGGGCAAAGTCCCCTGTCCTGCAGCCTTTCCTCTGGTCCTCAGAGTGGCATTTTGCTGCTGACAGCTGTCTCCTGGCCATGTCTGGTTTGGGACAGCAGCTCGGTTGCGGGTGCCTTGGTGTGCTGGAGCTCTGCGATGAGTCTCACTCATCTCACCGGGGCTCTTCCGTGAGCTGGCCTCAGGAAGGCTGCTGAAAGACCCGCTCTAGCTTTTCCTGGTGCCATGATTTCTTCGTTAACTCCCCCTTTTCTTCCTGCCAGCACTAAGGCAATGAGTTGGATTGGGTTAACCATCTTTTTTGCTTGGTTGGTTTTTGGCTTGATCAGTTCCTTGGAGCAGTGCTCCCTTTAAACGGGGGAGAGGAGGCCAGAAAGGGGGCAGAAGAGGGAGGGAGGGAGGATGTGGGCAGCAGCGAGTGTCAGGATCTCTGTTCCAGCCCCCTCGAGCTGCATTACACCGCCAGAGATGCTGGCCAGTGCTCGCTTCCATTTCGGGCATTTTTCTTTACAGAGGGAGGAAAGAGTACTTGGAGGAGAGAGGCACGAGAGCTAATCTAGCTTAGGCCATAACAGTTTATTTAAAATCTTTCTTTAGCTTTCTTACACAAGTGTGCCATGTCCCAGCCTTAAAAATAGCTTAGCTTCACCCCGACTGAGAAAGAAAAATAAAGGTCACGTGTTTGGGTTGTTGAGCAGCCTTTACACGAGTAAGGAGTGATCTGCCCATCTTCCTTGCTTATGTTTCTCCCTGCCAACTTTCCATTCCTCCCCAGCGTATGGTGAGTGCGATTGCTCTCTGAGAAGCCTCGCGCTGGCGTGCTCTAATGGTTTCCAGATGCTGATAGAGCTCTGTCCACGTCGTGCCCTGACATCAGGGCCTCTGATGGCGTGGTTGTCTTTGTTCATCCCTCAGCTGGCAGCACCACGGCCACCTCCTAACAAAACGTGGCTGCAACGAGGGCTGAGGAATGTCCTGCAGCAAGCGAGGGTTTTTGGTGTCTGCACACACCGAGTGTTCCCTTCTTTATATCTGATAAGCTTGTAAATAATTGATTTCCTCCTCTTTTTTTATTTTCCGCCCTCGTTTCCAAGAATCCAAACCTGGCACCAGGAGAGGGGGTGGTTCTGTTTGCAGGTATCTCTGCTTGTTTAAATTGACACTGTTTTTCAGACGCTCGTTTAAACAAACCAACACATAAATAAATAGCCCCAACCAGATTCAGTAAACACTTCTCACCTTGTTCACGTTTGCAAACAGTCTTGTCCAAGCACGTCTTGCTTGCTCAGCTGCTGAGCAGTGTTCTGCTAAACCCTTGGTGCTCTGACGTGTGGAGACACTTCAGTTCTCTTTGGAGGTTTTGCATCGATTGATGAGATCTCATTTCACCTCTCAGTTTATGTCACTCTGCTAAATTCTTGTGGAAGGGGGTAATCTTGAGAGCAGCATCTCAGATGTAAAGCAAGTTGTGAGATCGAAATCTCCCATTTGCAGTTGATAACTTTCCTTTGCATTAAAAAACAACAACGATGGAGTAGCAACTGAAACATGGTGCTTCATAGTGGTGTCATGGGCTTTACCATTGTAATGGTAGAATACCAATTCCTCGTTAAAACAGCGTAGGAAGTAAGGAGATGAAGTGGAAGTAGTGATGGTGATACGTGATTTATTCACTTGTGATGTGTGTGTTTAGGTCTGAAATCTCAGATACCTTTTATATTTCATGCTGTGATAACTTCTATTGATTTTTTGTGTGTGTCCAGCTACTATTGTGAAATTTTGTGCAGTAAAGAAGAAGAGTTTGAGGAAAAGTTCTTTTTTTCCCTTCCCTCTCATCCTCTTCTGTTTCTGAATATCTGTTGTAAAAAATGTAGAGAGATGGCAAAAGTAAATTCTAACAAAATAAACTGGATGTCTTTAGAATATGTGTAAAACATTATGCTGCGATTTTCCAGTGTATGTTTACACCTAATGAATCAAATTATAGGATAATGGGAGCTGGGTGTTCATATGTTCTAGGATTATGCATCTAGGCAATTCTCTGTTTAATAATTAAATCGTACAAGTTGCTTAACTTTAATAGAGGGGAGTTTTTTTGCCACCATTTATGAAGCTGTCAGGTGATGAACCAGTAAAGAATTTATCATCTTCTGTGAAGCTTGACTGTTTCTTCAGCTCTGTTACTGGCTCTGTAAAGTAGGTTTGTGTTAACAACATTATAGTGACTACTGCCAAATTAATTTTCCTAATTGCTTCTCTTGCAGTGGGCTTTACAGTGTACTTGTGGTGTAAGACGAGATCTCAGTTTGCATGCTATAGTTGCAGTGCCAGAGATAGATCTTCCTTCTTGTTGTATGGGTTCTCCTTTCCACTTTGAGACTTTTGTTCCTTGTGGTGGAATTGTCAACACACAAAGATCTGTGAACTCAGTGTGTGGTGCTCTTCTGGTGCTCTGCCTAACTTTGTTTTTTTTGTTTGTTTGTTTCCCCCCCCACTGTTTCAAGAAGTATTCTTATTTCATAGGTACATATGTCAAAACTTGGTGGGTTTTTATGTAATACATTTTCCATGTAACTAAAATATAGTTCTTAAATGTTGTGGACTTGTCGTTTTTTGGAATTTTGTGAAGATTTGTGTTAGCAAATTAATACTTCTTTCATAAGAATCGTTACTGTCCCTTTTCTGATCAAAGCCTAAGACAAAAAAATCAGTGTATGAGGATGATGGAACACCTCTGAAGAGAAGCAACTACTTGGCAGCAGAGTGTGTTCTGATTTGGGTATTACTTTTACACTGTTCCTGCTGTCTTAGAGGAGAACACAGGAATTCAGGCTGCTGTTTGAAGCTGGCTTTCTGTTATGATGGCCTGAAATGCAAGATGAGTTTCCACCGTGGGAGTTGTAGCCTTCCTATGGCTTGCCCTGTTTTGGATGCCTTTCTGTTAGGTGTTTGTGGTATCTCTGGTGCCTGTCTCTACGTTTTCTAGACTTTGTTCATGCCAGGAAAAAGTGGTCAGTTGCTTAGACTGGCAGTCAAACACTCGGAAGTCCATTTAGTCATGGAAACATGTTTAACTTCTCTAATAGGTCGGATAAAAAGTGTCAGCAACACTGAGCAGTGTGTTTGGAAGAGAGCTTCGTTAATCAGCAGGGCAAACTGAACAAAAGTCTTACTTATTCAATTGGGTGTAACCAGAATTAAATAATCGGAGAATTATTAGCAGAAATGCTTTGTCCTGCTCCCAGCCCAGATGCAGCGTTTGCCACTGATGTGGCTTATGCGAACTGTGTTGAATAGCAGCTGACTTAGGGAACGAGGCAGCTGTCAAGAGTGGAAGTCTAAAGTTGGAAAACTGATTTGGTGGGACACCTTAGCTTCAGATGCAGTTGGTTTCAGCCACTGTATGTTGCAGGATTTGGGGTCCTTTTGGAGGTGACAGTGCTTGTGCTGGCATGTGGAGGTTATTCTGGGCAGATTCGAACACTGGTTTCAGCCTGGGAAGGCTGGTGTTATGCCTTTTCCTTCTCAAATGAAGCTCAAGTCAAGTCTTCATCTCTGATCTTTATATTCTGTCTTTGAGTATTCCTGCATACATTGCTCATCTGCATCATCCCCTCCCTGATGGTAACTCACAGAAGAGGGGTAAGTTTGACGTCTCCTACAGCTAACGTAGCAGTTGAACGTGATGCTGAAATTGGAAGGGAGCTCACAATATGATACTTTGGTCTAGTTTTTTTTTTTTATTTAAAAAAAAAGTCTATGTTCCTCTCTCTGTAGCTCTGTCAGTGCTTACTCATAAATGGACTGTGAAGATGATATGTTACTGGATTACTGACTCTCCTTTTGTTCTGTTCACTCACCTTCTCTTCAGTGTACACTGGATTTTACAGCTGCTCTGTCTTTCAGGGTGATGTGACTCTTCCAGCCTCAGGATACTTGTGGCCATTTTTAATGAGCTCCTAAGAATTTTATTTTCTTGATTCTACCTACTTCTTTTCAGCCTTGCATTATTTGTGTTTGCTGACCTCTGCCTGGGGAATTGGGATTCTTTTGGGAGCCAGTCAGGGCTATTTCTGAAGCAGTGCCACAGAGCTGTACAATACCCACAAATAAAACCAGAGCTGCTTCCACTTCCAAGATTCATTATGGTGTAGTTCCAAAACATTTATTGTTAGACCATGGAGTTGGAATCCAATAATTTTGTACCATCGGTAATTTTTTTCTTTTTTAAACAGATGCAATTTGTTAGTGCCTAAGAATACCATGCTTCTTAGCCCCATCACAACTGGGACAATGTGAAGTTTCAGATGGAAGTTGATACGGGTTACCAGTTCTTTCCACTATTCAAATCTCTTGTGAAGTCAGAGCCCACCTCAGACAAAACGAATGGCAGCTCAAAGCTTTGCACAAGAAACTGTGAAAGTCTCTGAAATGCCGTCAGTGTGATGAGGTGTGTTATTCATCTCTAATTTAGTAAATTAACTTGATTATTTTAGGCTTAACTGCATGTGTGCTGAAAGAATGGGCTACAGGAGAGCTGGGCAGGATTCCTACCAGGTAGTTGTGGTTGGTATTTATGAAAGAATAGAAGAGATTGCAGGATGCAGTAAACCCTTGAATCACACTCATCTCTGAATGAGAGAAACATCCCTTGTTTAACCTGTGGCTCAGCTGGGTTGCTCGCTCCTGGGTGATTCACATAATAAAACACCAGTGCCAGGAATTTCTGCCACGTGACAGCAGGATTGTTACCTCACTGACCAGGGAACTACCACTTTGCTGACAGTCATGGCCTACAAAACAATTCAGGTAATGTCTGGTTTTGACTCACCTGAAGTTTGGGCTTCGGTGTACCTCAGCACCTACACTAAAGCACGTTTTAAGGAGAGACCACTGTGTGGGTGCACTGTTGGCACAATAAACAGGTTCTAGGCCCCTGTTTTTCCACCTTTGTCTCCCTACTTTCAGGTGGGGTAAATCTAATTTGCCTTGTATGTAGGCTTCACCAGCACCTGGAAGAGGAGTGGCTGGGATTGTTTCACCATCCTGACTTGGTACTATTCCAGAGATTAAGAAATAAATAAAGAGGAAGTGTCACATCCTTCTTTTCAGGGAAGAGTCAGAACTAGCATTTGAGATGAGGAGTGTTTTCATGTCTCTTGGAGAAAGGCTTTGTGCTTTCTGAGGAAAGAAACCCTTCCTCTGTATAAAGTATGCTGCCTAGTCCAGCTACGGCCACACACTAATTGCTTTCTTCCTCCTTTTGACTCACCCTTACTTATTTTGCATGTAGGAATGCCTCCTAAGTGCTGGGTGCTTTCCAAGCATTCAAGGGAGATGTTCTTTGCTCCTGGGATTCTTCAAACTGAAAAATATCAAGTAGGGGTATGTGTGAATTCTGCTGCTGTTGCTGTGTTCCTCTTCCTTCTGACTACCTAGTGAGTTCTCCATTCCTGCACTTGAGAAGCCGAACAGATTGAAGTGCTGGAATTTCAGCATGAGTTACTTGCTGTCAAAGAACAGGTCTGTTCTTAGCTCTTCTGCTGGGCTCATAAGCATTTTTGTGGGTTGCTTGCACAAAGCAGCTTTAGGCTAGCCAAAAAACCTTTTCTTATGTTGGCTGTTTGGCAGGTTGTCTCAGTATCATGCGTATTCCAGAGAAACATCTTTTGGCTCAAGGAATTGCTTGTTATAGGATCCTAGAATGGTTTGGGGTGGAAGGGACCTTAAAGACCATCCCCTTCCATCCTCCCTGCTGTAGGCAGGGATGCCACCCACTAGATCAGGTTGCCCAGGGCCTCATCCAACCTGCTCTTGAACACCTCCAGGGATGGGGCATCCACAGCTTCTCTGGCCAGCCTGTGCCAGGGCCTCACCACCCTCTGAGTGAAGAATTTCCTCCTAACCTCTAAGCATAATCTCTTGTCTTAGTTTAAAACCATTCACCCTTATCCTATCACTTTCTGCCCAAGCAAAAAGTTGCTTTCCATCTTTTTTTTATGAGTCCTTTTGAAGTATTGAAAGGCTGCAATGAGCTCTCCCCAGAGCCTTTTCCAGGCTGAACATCCCCACCTCTCTCAGCCTTTCCTCATAGAAGAGCCCTCTGGTCATCTTTGTGGTCCTCCTCTGGAACCACTAACAGACCCACCTCCTTCTTGTGCTGGGGCCTCACAAGGGCAGAGCAGAGGGGACAATCCCCTCCCTGCCCTGCTGCCCACCCGTTTTTTAATGCAGCCCAGGATGCAGTTGGCCTTCTGGGCTGTGAGCACACACTGCTGGCTCACATGGAGCTTTTCATCCACCAGAACCCCCAGGTCCGTCTCTGCAGGGCTGCTCTCAATGAGTTCTTCTCCCAGCCTGTCCTCACGTCTGGGATTTCCCCAGCCCAGGTGCAGCACCTTGCACTTGGCCTTGTTGAACCTCATTAGGTTCTCGTGGGCCCAATTCTCTCTTTAATGTATGCATACCTTAAAAATAAAGATTCAAAATATCTAATGCTTGCTCAATCCCAACTGCAACTGGTTACAGAGACCGTATCTTTTGAGGACCTCTGGCAGCGAACATCACAGCATGCAAAGTTCTTGCATCTCAGCCATATTCCAAGTGTAGCTTGGCAGGGTCTGTATTTCTCAGCTCCCTCTGATTGCCTTTTATCTGGTGTGTCAGATGAGCGGGGTGGGTGGTGTGACTGGAAGGAGGTGCGATGCCGTATGCAGCCTGGATCTGAGCTTTACTGGGGGATGCCTCGTGAGTGCAAAGCTGTAGAAGAGGTTGTCACCTCCTTACCATCTTGAGGCCCACATGTCAGGCACTGTTGCTCACCGAATCTGTGCTTCACTTGGCCGGTGCTATCCAGCATGTGAAATTCTGGAGTGAGGAAGAATGGTCTGCTACAGGTAAGAGAAGTTTAAGTGGCAGATCCTGATTCTGCATCAGACTTCTCCACGTTCTGCCCACTACCTGGCGTGGATGTCAGGACAAGCAGAAGCGGACGGGTAGGCTGCTGGGTGTGCAGCAGGCATGGATGGGTGCAGGTTCTGTGCTGGGGATGCAAAGCAGGGTTACACAGTAAAGGCAGCTCACTCCTGGCCTAGGGAAATAGAGGCTTGAAGTAGGAGGTGTGGAATAGAATAGTTCTGTTGGAAGGGGCCTTTGTAGATGATTGACTCCAGCAGCCTGACCTCTTCAGGGCTAACCAGAAGTTAAAGCATGTTGATAAAGGCATTATCCAAATGCCTCTTGAACACTGAGAGGCATGGGGCAGGGCTTAGGGTAGGGGTTATTAAACTGGGTTTTAGATCTGGGTAAATTACAGCCATTTGAATATTTTTGCAGTCTGTCCTTAGGGATCTAGAAACTAGCATCCTGTGTGTTGTCACAGTATTATCATAACATGTCTGCACCTGGCTAGGAGCACCCAGATAAATTGTCACCTCCTGTGTAGCTATTCGTGTGTGAATTGATGAGGTAGTCACAGAAGTGATGCTGAAATGCTGTTATGGTGGGTCAGCATGCTAACATGGCCTAATAATAATGGGGTAAATGAAAATACGTTCTTGGTCTTTTGCCCCTTCGTACAGGTTCAGTGTGCTTATGTTGGATTACGAGAGGCCGCCTTTGTGTTACAAAAACTTTTGCAGCCAGAACTTCTGTTATTGTGTTTGTTATGCCTTTATATGCCTTTTCTGGTGCTGCATGATTTGATGTCAATCTCAGTGCATCGTTTTAAGGTGCCTAGGGGTCTCAGCTGTGGATGCTGCATGTATCAGCAGGAGTCCTCCAGTGATGCCCGGCCACTGGCCATTGATTGCATGTCAGATGAAGGCTTGTCCTTGCGGTGTGCTTGTGCAGTGGGACACAGATGGCCAATTTGCGTCCAGAGAGTGCATCCAGTTGGCTGAAAAGTTAACTTTTCGTCTGTCAGACTTCACGATGTAGAGCAAAACTCAGGGTTTAGGGAAACACTCAAGTTACTCATTGTTATGATCTATCAGTCCATGATAACCCAAAGTCTACGTGTCAGAAAGTTAAAACCTTTTCATTTAAATCATTTTAGAAAATTAATGGAAATTATATGGTACGATCACTGCTAAAATTCTTAATTGAATCAGCTGGTGCCGTAACGGTGAAGTGTGCGGCTCATCCAGCCTGTCTGAATCTTAAAAAGCAGCTGGTATCCACTGGGCAGGGCTGAGGTGCAGCAGAATTTGGAAAGAATTTGGTGCTATGGTAACTGCCTAGGTTGCTGATAAGGGGAGACAAAACTGTTCTTCTGATTGAATCACAGGCATGTGTCTGCGTTTATTTTTGTCGGTCTTTCTGCTCTATTTGGAATTGATCGGCTGATTATGTATTGCAGCATTTTTTGATGCTTCTGACTGGCGTGGGGGGGAGTTCCAGGTATTCAGTGTTCACCCCTGAGAAGATGGTTTTAGGATCTCTCTTTTTGCCTGGCTTTTTTGCTATAGCTAAGGTAGATTTCTCATTTGGGATCAATAATAGATTTAAATGTATCATTCCCCCCAAACTTCCCATAAAGTATTTTTTCCTGTTTGAAAGTCAGTGCTGTTGTTTCCTTATGTTCTGCCTTTACCACTGTATCAGTGCTTCACTAGCTGTGCATCCCCTTCTAGGGGACTCTTTTGGACCCTCAAAAAAGGGACTGCAGTTGATGAATATCCCATATGGAGTCTGTCCACACCTGAAACCTCCAAAACTGGTGATGATGTAGAAGGGCAGCCTCTGTGGAGATTTATTTATGTTATACAGAATGCTATAACTTACAAAAAACAAAGGACCAGCAGAGGCATGCTGTGTATGATACTGAAACTAACACCATCACATGGCAAAGCTGCACGAGAGGAGACACAGCAGTTTTATGGTGTTTCACCTTCAGCTCAGCCAAATAAATCAGGATGTAAGGCACGTTCTGAATACCAAGAGGCGTGCCCTGCCCATTGAACAGAATTTGGAAGTCACCCGCAAATGCAATAAATTTTGGGCTTGCTGATGTGAGCAGGTGAAGGCAGGGAGAATTGTTCTGCTGACGTAACCGAGCTGTCTGCTCCTCAACAGGTTTTTGCAGAGTGTTTCCAGGCCTGCCAGAGGCAGGGCTAAGCACTCTGTTATTAATGGTCCAGGCTTAGGTGGTGCCTTTACTGTGTGTTCAAACAATTTGGGACCTTGAACTCTGAATCACAGCCCATCTGAGGCTTGAACAATTGGCAAAGGTGGCACTTCTCGCTGCTCTCTGAAGCAACATAAAGCTGGAATGCAATTTTAGCTGTGGACTATGGTCCTCGCTTCTAGCACGCAGTCGAAGATATCAAAACAGCAAAACCCAGTGTGCAGCAAGGAAAACGTGGTAGTAGCAGAGGTTTCCAGGCTCAGCAGGAGCAAGAAAATTGAAATGCTAACAAACATGCTGTCTTATCTGCCAGTGCTCTAAGGAGGTGGGCGAGGAAAAGCTAGAGAGCACCTTGCAGATATAAGGAGAAATCTTCCATATTGTGCCTGGCAGGCTGTAAACACATCTTTAAAATGTATTTATTTTTCTCTGTAGAGATCATGTGTATGTCACGTAGGGGTGTGAGACTAAATTTTTAGATGCTATAAATGACTGATTCAAAGAGGTTAGTCAGGGAACTCATGGGAGAGGATGTAACTTCTGACTCATGCTCTAAGCAGTGGAGAATTTTTTATTTTTTTAAACTGTTTATAAATTCCTCTGCAGCATTGACCATAAATACTCATGGTTAGTGTCCTTTGAGAAGTACTGTAGAAAGGCCCCCAAACCTTAACACTTCAGAGTTCCTCCAAAAAAAAATCCACAGCCAACAAATGCTGTATAAATTAAGGAAGCTTGTTTATAAAAAGTTAATAAAAAGATGAAATCAGAAAAGTAACATGCTTTCAGATGGTATAGGGACTGTTTAAGTAGACATTGTACTGGAGGATGGGTATGGACTGTTGGAGGGATTCAAAATGACATGACAGCTGACATAATCAGACGCGAGGGTGAGGGAGGATAGGGATACACCCTCCAAAATTTGAAGTTCTATTAGATGAGAAAAATTGAACAAAGTGTAAAAACACAGTATAAGTGTAAAAACACGGTAAGGATCCACGGATGTCTGACTCAAGGTTTGAAATATTAAATAATGTTTTTCCTTCCCAAAACATCAGGTACAGGAAACAATTGGAGAGCCTGTAAGAACAATAGATGATTCAGGAGAGCTTTTTATGAAGGGTTCTTAGAAGGTATGGTCATGACAGAAAACCAAATTGTTTTGTAGATGTGTTCATTGTGGAGGAATGTTTAGAGGCTCCCAAATGCCATTCTTTGCTTTTAAAGGATTATCTGGTTATCTGGTCTTCATTGGAGAGTTCTAAAGAATGAAATAGCGACGCCATTAACCACGGAGCCTGATGTTTAAAAAGACTTGATGCCAGAGGAGTAAGCAATCTGTACTTTTTTATAGGGATCCTGAGGAATGACATCGCATGATGCTTTCTCTTAAAGTCTATTCTATCCTTGAGATCTCCTTGAGATCAGAGCAGATCCTTCCTCGTTGCTTTTCTTCAAGGGAGCACTAGGTTCAGAGAGCCAAAGAGCTGAAGGGCCTGTGGCAATGTGCCAGGCAGGAGTCACTGTGGGATTTTTTGTTTGTGAGTTCGGGGTTGTTTCGTAGATTCTTCAGGAACCAGTTCTTCCTGGGCGATCCATTCCCTTTGATGACTAGGGAGGAAGCTGGGGTCAGTTGGTGTCATCAGACCGGGACTTGGCTCACAGTGTATGTGTGTGCCACAGAAAGTTCCGCCATGTCTCAGCTTACTTGATATCTTGCATTATACTCTTCCAGCCAGGAATTTGCTGCCTGTCAGCAGAACCGTCTTGAAGTCAAAGTATTGTTGAGTAATTTAGTTGGAAGGGGTCCCTGTAGGTCTTCTAGTTCAGCTCCCTACTCGAAGCAGGGCCAGCTTCGATGGTAGGTGAGGTTCTTCAGGACAACATGCTGTCGAGTTGTTGATCCTCTCTGCGGGTGGACATTCAGTAGCTTTTATTGGCCCCTCTTCCAGTGTCTGATCACACTCATGGTTAAAATCATTGTAGTAATATCGAATGGGAGTTTTCTTTATGACTCGTGTCTGTTCTCATAATTTTGGGGTGTGTTTGTGAGAAGTCTGGTTCCACCTTCCTTGTGACGTGCCATTAGGTAGTTGTAGAAGGCAGTAAGATCTCACCTTCATCTTTTGTTCTTCAGACTGAACAAACACGTCTGTAAGGTGTGTGGCTTGAGCCCCGTGTCTTGGTCATCTCTCCTGCACTCCCTCCAGTTTGTCACCATCTTTCTCGTACTGGGGAGCCCAAAGCTGAACATGATACTGACAGGCACTAAGGGGAGCAGATCCCTCCCAGTGACTCACAGGCAGCACTCTGTGATGCAGCCTGGGATGTGGTTGTTTGGAGTACTTCTTTATCGTACAATTTAATCACGTTGGTCCTCTGCCACTTCCTGCCCCTCACCACTCGTTCTTGGCTTCCCTGATTCTCTCTGTCAGGTCATAGGTATTTGTTCAGAGCCTGTAATACGACATCTTTACCTCATGGCTACGTACCTGTGAGCATTTTTCTTACCCTCAGTCTGTTATCTGTGAGGTTAGTTGTCTGTGAGGTGATTTTAGACCAAAATAATTTATTTAAGATCTTCTGGTGAAGGACCTCATCAAAACACCTCTGGGGTCCAGCAGTGTTTATTTGCCTACAGTGCCACAAAGTTTTTCCATGTCCTTTCCATGGTAGTTGTTGGCGCTCGAGGGTCCTCTTCACACCTTGTGTAGGGGTGTGTGGCAGGTCATATTTCCTACCAAAACAGGGAAATGGACACCAGCAGCTGATCTTAGTACATAAAAAGCTGAACACTTTTGGACCAAACAGTGTCTTCCCATTTGGACTCTGCACGAAGGTGCAAGCAGTTGTGGCATCCCTCCTCAGATGAAACAGGTTTTTTGTTTTGGTTTGTTTATACTGAGGTGCTGAGGAGTAGATAGTCTAGAGAATAGGTTCTTTGCAAATTTAGCTTTTGGGATGAATGCCTGAATGTCTTGCCTTGTCACTGCCCAGTCCATGTGTATTTTGAAGCAGTGATGATCTTTACCATTGAGCTTTCTACTTCAGGACATATTGCAGACTGTGCAGGGCTTAATTTCATATAAACCCTTCCCACTTCACTCTTCTGTGGTATCTTGTCTTGCCACTCTGCCGTGTGGCAGTGTAAACCTTTGGGAAGTGTTTTGTTAGGCTGTATCTTGGCACCCTGAAATCCTTTCTTGGAGGTAGTGCGTGCCCAGGCAGATGCCAGCTGACCTTTGGCTGCCGTTTCCCTTAGTGCAGGTGAAATATTCCCTGTTCGAGCTGGCAGAGCTTGTTAATTTGTGGTAGGAAAAGGGATGCCCTTGAGCTCCTTCCATCATGACCAAGCACGACGAGGATTATCTTGGGGGTGCAGCAACTCTGATCTAAAAGCTCAGGGCTGCTCTCTGGCTGTTCTACCTGTCCAGAGACTTGGAGCAGTGCAAAATACACCCACGGCTGTTGTTTCTGCAGGCACTGTGTCCAAGCTGTACTGCATTAGTGTTCGATGTTCTGTCTCAATGAGCAGAGTGCTTTGAGCTCTTCTTTTTTGTAGACAGGCTCTAGGCTTTTAGCACTTCGGCAGAGAATATCAGATTTGCTACGTGATTATGTATACCCCAGATATTTTGGAAACCCTCACAAATCTCTTTTTATCCTCTAAATGAGAAATAGGAGATTCAGCCAAATGTCCTGGATTCTGTCCTCTGTGACTGGAGAGTTTCCAAGATAAACTTGTTTGCCCTAAATGCTGTCAGGAGGTTCAGATTTTTGCTCCCAAACTGTCTGCTGCCGAAGGCCTTTTGGGAATGTTTCTAGCCTCAGGGGTTGTCTTACTATTTCTTTTATTGAAAAGTAACACTTCGCTTTGTTTTTATAATTATAAAACTTATATGTGGTGAGAAATGAAGGACCTGGACTGGCATTTCTTGATAGCAGGTGACTGTTAGGTTGGCATAGCCCTGTTTGTCAGAGCTCACTTGGAGAACTTGGAACTTGAGGAATCCCAGACTTGTGCAGGAAAACATTGAGCTGGGTGATGGGAAGATGCAATTCCACCAGTAGGTTTTCCTTATCAGAAGGTGACCATGTATCTTTCTGCTCTGAAGATAACCCAAAGAGGCCAGGGGACAGCTGAAAGAAAAGACGGGCTGTATAGTAATTAGCAATTCAGTGATCAGGGATTGCAACTCAAGGGAGAAGGGCATAATGACATGCCTGGAAGGCACCAAGTTCACAGCTCTCCCAAAACATTTGAATGCTGTATGAATTGCCGGGCTTGAGGTCCCTGAGGTAGCGAAGGCATGGGGAGGAATGGAAAGAGTTCCCTTTGCAAAACTTGAACTATTACACAGAAATTTGAAAACCAGGACCTCTGCTGTAGCAGTCCCCCAAATGCTTTCCCCTGCCCTTTGCACAGTACTGTGCTTTGCACCATGCCAGGAAGAGATGAGGAGCAACAGTTCCAGTTTCTGTCCGAGGAGGGATTCAGATCCTCTGGAAGCTGGAACACTGCTGAAACTGTGTGTTTAAAGAGGGGACTGGCTTCATTTAAAGCTTTGTAAAACTAATGTTCAGGTGTTTAAATTCTGGAAGGTCATGACACCGAGATGTGAAGTATACAAGACAAAGTTGTCCATGTTTGTGAAAATATGCAGTTTGTTGAAGAGATCATGGGCTCAAGTCTGATAAACATGTAGATCTCTATGGATTAAAATCTCAGTGTAAACAGGAAAAAAATCATTTATTCATTCCTATCCTGTTTGACTGGGGTGGTGACAATGTCTGTGGGGTTTATGCAGTGTTCTTGTTTCTTTTCTTTCATGCTATCCTCCTTTATTTTTAATTGGCAATAAGTTAGATTAAATCTTCCCCAAGTCAAATCTGGTTTGCCCATGGTGGCAATTGGTGAGTGATTTCCCTGTTGTCACTTCAATCCATTTTATTTTCTCCTCATGTCCTGTTGAGAAGGGGGAGTAAGAAATGGCTGGGTGAGTGCCTGGGGCTGACCACTGCAGTGACTGAGACGCAGAGAAGTCAAGGATGGGAAACACTTGCAGCAGGGGACTTAACTCATGTGGCTTGTAGGAATGTAACGTTTGGGTCCAATTCTGAAACACTATTTTTAGGCACAGTTAATATTTTATGGAGCAGGTAGTCAGGGAAGCCACAGAAGGAAAGCTGATCCTGCAGAAGAAGAGCAGAATGCTGGCTGCAGCCTCGTTGGATTTGTAACTTAACCTCAGCAAGAGCCCCACAGTCAACTGTTAATTTCAGGTGCAGTAACCTAAAAATGCGGAAGCTTGTTAAAAATAAGCTGAGCAGGGCAGCTGTTTCTGTGGCTCCAGGGGATATTAAGGGAATTACAGACCATGCAAATTAACAGAAATAGAACAAACAAAATGGGTGAGTGCATAACTATTGCACAGTGGGGAAGGAGAGCCTGTTCAGAGAGTGGCCTGCTTCACAATCCTGTTGAATGCACATGTAGATAAAGATTAGTCTGCTTGTATTTGCAAAAGCCAGATCCATCCTGAAAAATTCTTAAAGAAGATAAAGGACATGTAGAGTAGAGCGAAAGTGCTTGTGTGGCTGAATAGGTGGCAGATTAGCTAGCAGGTAGGAAACAGGGCAGAGAAATGAATGGCCCTTGCATCCTCTCCTCCCTCTGGTTGAGAATGTTCACTGATGGATTTCTACAGGGATGGCATCTGTCTCTGATGTCTCTACATTAATAAATGACATGGAAATTAAATTGATAGCAAGGTGATATTTTATGCTGATGATATGAAGCCAATGATAGTCGTACAAACAAGGGCTGACTGTGAAGAACTGTAGAACAACCTGACAGTGCTGGATGACTGCAGGATAAAATGAAAGATGCTGTTCAGGCTGTACAGGTACAAAATGACTCTTGTGGGGGAAGAATAACAATCTGAGCTTAACACAAAAAATGGTCTCTGAGCTCCTTCTTGGAATGCAGGGACCAGTCCTTTGTGTTGAGGTTGATAGCCCCATGGAAAAATCAGCTCAGTTCGCATCTGCAGGCAAAGCATAGGTGGAATAATAGAGACCAGGATGGGGAGGAATAGAAAGCGAAATGGAGAACATCATTGTGATGTTGTCCACAGTAATCACTGCATGTTTGTGTTGTGAGTGATGCTCACAGTTCTGGTTTCCTTCTGCTTCTCAAAGAAGGTATGGAACTGGAAGAGTAACAAGGTATAGATCAGCTTCTGTATGAGGAACAGCTGAACAGACTGGGAGTATTCAACCTTGAGAAGAGACCACAGGGGAGCAGGATATGAACAAGGACCTTAAAAAGGCTATGAGATGGCTAACAGAGATGCTGCTCCTCTTGTTTCTAATTCTAAAAAAGTACCAAGTGAAGATAGCGAGCAGAGCTGTGGGCTGCAGGACACGGCCTTTTCACAGAGCTTACAAAGGTTCAGAAAGCTGTCAAATGTGTGGGGGAAAATCTTTTGTGTTGTAAAATCCAGAAGGACCACCTTTTATTTAGGAACTTCTGTAAAATACATGTTGGAGAATGAAGGAGTGTGTTTATTTTCCAGTTCTTTTCCTCCCAATTAGGAGCTAAAGAGTAGCTGTAGTTGCAGATCAGAGAGCTGGTAGTCGCTAAAGCAAATTTGCATTTTACCTTTGATTCAAGACGAGTAAAAAAGTAGTGAAATATCTTTACTGATTTCAGTATTCTTACCTTAGATCATTTATTGATGTGGTCCCCAACTAGCTGTATTTCTTCTGTGGTTAGTCGTGTGGCTTCACCATTCTGAGCTTGACTGATTTTTTTTTTTGTTGTTGTTTTTAAAGGTATATGGGAATAGGACTTTCTGCTCAAGGAGTCAACATGAACAGGCTTCCTGGTAAGTCACTGTAAAGATTTGTTTTGGCTTACAGTCTGTGTTAAATGTTTATTTAAAATAAATATATTTAGGAATTAATGGATGTGTTTCTATTAATAAAACGCCATGACTATAAGTGTCTTAAGTTTTGGAGCTTCAAACTATTGAGTGTTATCCTTAACAGAGTAACTAGTAATGTTAATGTAGCCATGATGATTTTAGCAGATGATAGAAATTAATATTAAACTAATGAGTAACAGGTAAGAAGATAATGAGCTTTCAGACATGACAGCTGTTGTTTGCGTCTGAAAGATAAGTACCAAAATAATTTGACATTTAATTTGTGCACCACACCTGACAATTTTATATGAAAGAATCATAAAACGTCAAGAAAATTGTCTTGTTATATTCACTTTTCTCTTCTTTCCCCCTTTCAACCAAAACCAGAAATATTTGATTAGAGTCGTATACCCAGTTAATGTTGTTGCTTACTTTTGAAATATTTGTTTTTAGTTTAGCCTTTAAGATGGTTACTTAACCAAATTCTTTTATTTAAAAGCCAGCTTCCTTTTTTTTTTTTTTTTTTTAATAAATAGTTAACTGAAAATTATAAAGAAAGCTGCTAATAATGTAGTGACTGCTGTAGCAGGAATTCAGCTGGGTTCAAAGTTGAAAGTTTCCTGTATTTGTTAGAAAGTAAATGTTCTTCAAGCGCTGGAAAAAAAAGCAATGGGAACCATCTGCCATTCTGTCTTCGAAGTGATTTACTCCTGGTGGAATGCTAAAGCTGAAATGTATATTCAGCCCATACTATGCATCTTGGTATCTCTGAAAGAGAATGTTTTATGAAGCAAAATATATGATTCTGTAGCTCAGTTATAAATTTCTGAGAAGTTTCTATGGTTATGTTTCTGAAATTCTGCTGAGACTGCAGATAAAGAAAAGGAGACGAAGACAAGCAGGATCCATGGATGATTTCAGAGACAAGTTAGTTTTCTGATGCACGTTGTTTTAATTGTAAATCTACTGCTGAATTGTGTAATGGAACATCTGCAGTGTCTTCTTACTGAAGAGGATCATAGCGATCCTGGAGTGCACGAAGGAGCATTTGGGACCATTTGCGTTGATAAAGAAATCTTAAGTTGTCAAGACTAATTGCGTTACTTTATTAGTTCAATTAAAAATTTCAGCAGTGAAATAACATGCATTGTAACCACTCGTGATCATACAAACAGAGAATATCCTTTGAAGGGACTGACAAGGATCATCAAGTCCAACTCCTGGGTCCGCACAAAACCACCAGCAATCAGACTCTCCGTCGGAAAGCAGCACCCAAATGCTTCTCAAACTCTGGCAGCTCAGAGCTGTGACCACTGCCATGGGGAGCCTTTTTGCAGTGCCTGGGCACCTCTTGGTGAAGAACCTTTTCCTAACACCCAGCCTGACCCTCCCCTGATGCAGCTCCATACCGCTGATGTTTGAGTAACAAATGTCAGTGTAGCGTGTGGGCTGTTCATAAATCACAGCCATGTTTGATAGCTTCAGCCAGCCTCCCCTTTGCCAGGTACCACTCTGATCATGTTTGATCTACCGTGAGAGTTAGCTTTTGGCCACAGCCCAAAGAACTGTTGGTCTGACTTGGGCACAGACATCCTGGCATTTTTGTCCCTGCTAATTTCTGACCTGCCCGCAGAGGTGGTTCAGTCTCCAACTTTGGAGATATTTAGGCCTCAGCTGGACATGGCCTTGACCAACGTGATCTAATCAGATCTGCTTTGAGCAGGGATTGGAGTGGATGTCTTCTGAAGGTCCCTTCCCTCTTTAGTTATTCCGTGCTTTTATGATAACTCATAAAAATTCTCATTTGGGAAATGTTCTCGTTTTGGGAGAACAGTTTCAATGAGAACCATTAGTAAGGGGTTAAAGAATTTGCACCTTACTGCAAACTGTCCTTGCTAATAGTTTTTATTAGATCTAGCGTCTGTACCATTGGAGGGAAAATTATGCTCACAAGCCTTTATCCCCTCAGAACTAGACCAGGGAAGGAGGAAGGCAGGGCACTGCCAGATTTTTGAAGTGATAGTTGGCTGCAGATAGGTTGGGAATGCCTAGATCAAGATGATCCAGTGTCAGCAGGTATAGATGCCTGTTTCCAGACTTCTCCTCACTCTGCCTCCTCTTGCCCAATTCTCCCAACCAAGTGGGCTGTGTGCATGTGTAAGATGGAGCATGAGTCTAGCCCCATC
The DNA here is from genome assembly GCF_963932015.1 of Anas acuta. Classification (NCBI taxonomy): domain Eukaryota; kingdom Metazoa; phylum Chordata; class Aves; order Anseriformes; family Anatidae; genus Anas; species Anas acuta. The sequence goes on along the minus strand of NC_088988.1, from coordinate 11,727,580 downwards.
TTCTTTTCCCAGAGCTGAAAGGCAGCTTGCAAGTTACTTGGTAATTAAGGGTGCAAGTGGTGTTCAAGATGTGGCTCCCCAGCATGTGCAGAGGAATGATGGATGGCGTTGTCTTGTGTGCTGTAGGCTGCTGGTTGGGCTGTCCTTTTGCTAGGATTCTTATAGGATTATAAAAGTTATATGTAACAGTTAAATACTAACCTGCCAAAATTGTTTTGTTTTTTTTCTTCGTTTTCCCCCCTTCAGGGACTGAAAATTAACCGAGCCACTTCTGTTAAATGTCTCTAAAGCCTAAGAGCCACAAGAGCTGTTTTTTATGGCTGATTTGAATCAAAGTGCCTGTATACTTCTATTATTTCAAGAGTGTATGTAGTGAATGTGGAATTCTTTTGTTTGAGTTTTAAAAAAAATAATCATCAACTTGAGACTTCAGATGGTGCTTATTTAGCTTAGCAGTGAACTGTACATATTTGATCCTATGAACCTGGTGGTTTTTTTTGATCGCACGCAGATTATGCTGCCAAGACAGATTCTGCACATGTAGTTAGGTCAATCTCCTGTCATCTGTGTGAAATGAAATGCATGGTTCTGTGTTAGATCTCAGTAATTGTCTTCCTGGCTTTTGGAGAATGAGTCCAATGATTTCATTTTTACAGTATGCTGCCCAAGTAAATGAAGTTAGAAACATGTATCAGGCTTAGCTGTTATCAAGTGCCTCAGCACAGAGTAAGTGAGAGCTCACAAAGAAGTGATAGGCTTGGAGTCTTGACTTGGCTTCACGTCAAAATGTAATGTGAACTTTTTGTGACCTGAAATCCTGCCAAGTTTGTCTCCTTAGACGCTTTTTTAAGTCACTTCTGCTTTAACAGATTAATTTTCGCTAGGCATACTGGCAGGGCAGCGTGTGACTACTACAAGTTCAGGAGTCCAAAACCTGGTACGGGACTTGGTGCTGGGTTCTGTCTCAAGCTCTTTCCCGCGAGAACAAACACTTCAGTGGTATCCAGTTCCAAGTCAGGACATTTGTGCTTTATGCCAAGTTTATTTTGGCTTCAGCACAGCTTGGTGCTGATGGGGGTAGTGTTGAGCGTTCTCTGAAAGTTGGAAGTGTGGCTGGGGCAACCTGAGCATTCCCTTAAGCGACCCGTCTGTGCATTGGAAACGGAGACTGCTTTTAAAAGGAGTCTGGCTGCCCCTGCTCTGCTCAAAGGCTTCTGTAGGCTGTGCTCTGAAACTCAATCATCAGCACTGAAATTAGTGATTTTTTTTATTCGAGTGGCATTTTTCTGACCCTTATGTGTCTTGATGATTTAAAATAAAATTAAAAAATTAAAGACAATTAGAACATTCAGTAAGTGTTCTGCTTTAAAATAATGGCTTTCATTGAAATGTCTGCTCACTTCTTTCCCCCAGATTCATTGTTTTTTCCACGTGCGTTCAGCATTTTAGTATCTGAGGGTGAAATTACATGTCACAGCTGAACTGATTTAACTCCTTGCCTTCAAAGGAGAGAAGCTCACCACTCGCTTCTCCCTACCCCCGGCTGCACAGCCCACCTTCTTCTTCCGTTGTGCGAGCTCTTCGCTCTGGCACTTGTCGCATCCTTTGCCAAGCCAATCTAGCTTTCAGGCCTGGCAGAACCTTGCTTGCTTGTCTGCTGTGCTGAGGTTCTGGCAGGCTGCTCTGTTCAGCATTCGTGGAGCATCCTAAATGTCACATAAGAAATGTCCTTTTTTTTTTCCTTCCATTTAGGAAGTTTTTCTGAATCCAGCTGAAAATGTGTCTGCGGTTTGCTGCAGACATCTCCTAACCTTCATAAAATGGAGGAAGATTGGTGTTCCCATCTTTAACATGGATGAGACGTGCATGTTGGAGGGGAATGTCCCATGCACAGGGTGTTCTCCGTTGGTTCAAAACCTTCATGCTGCTGAGAGACAGCAGTTCATTTGCTCTCCCTTTGAGGGTAACCCAGGAGGAACACGGGGTCAGCAGGAGAGGGAAGGAGGGGTGAGTCTCTAGGGTAGCTGCAAGGTCTTCATTCAGCCCAAGATGTTGTGAAACCGTACCCTTAGGCATGCCCTGCTCCAGTTTGTTAAACAGCACAGATAGGATCTGGCCAATCACTTTTAGAGACTTTAAACACCCTCTGGTTAATAACTGACTTGCCCTGCTATGCAGCAGTGCACATGTAGAGCGGAGTGCCAGCTTTTTCACACTACTGGGTTGTTTCCTGGAGCTTTGATTATTTTTCACCTCACTTATAAATTCAGAAATATTGCTGGGCTTATTCACTGCTGGTCTGCTTCAAACTCCGTATTAAAAGAAGCTTTCAATTTCAAGAATGTTTTACAGGCTTGAGTTCGTGTGCAGTCAGGTAAAGCAGCGTAATTTGGTGTACAAAAACTTGCTACATACTGGATTTGGTTTGTGGGACTGTAATGCCCGAAGTCAGATCAGCAGCAACAGAAGTAATTTGTCCAGCTGTCCTGTGCCTCTTTCAGCAAACGGTCCTTATCAATGGCCTGTTCCTACAGACATTTAAATAAAATAAAAATGAGCGCTGGGAGTTAAATCTTCCCCATGCTCCCCTCCTCTGCAGAAGCCCTGAGTTCACCTCCATAAACCACAAACTTGATGAACAGCTTTCCATTTTAACTTTGTTTGGAGTTCCCTTTGTTTGCTTTAGCTTCATCATTTGCTAATAGGTTTATGTTGACGTTTGTAGATAGGACTTTATTTATTTCCAGATTGCCTGGCGTGTTATCAGAAGAGATGTTGTAGGAGCAAAGCTATTGAGGAATCTGTTGTCTGCCTGTTCCTGTCTATGAGATGGAAGAGGTATTGGCTTCTCCCCAGGGATGTTTGCAAGGGTTCTTCAGGCATCTTCAGAGGGGCACTGACGAAGGGGAGGCTGGACAGATGTTGTGTTGCAGGAACTGGTGAGAAACTAATGGACCTGAGCTTGTTGAGCCAGAAGAAGAGGCTTAGAGCGGATCTAGGAGCAGCCTTTCACCCTTAAGCCCTGAAGGGACCTTAAAGAGAACACAGACCCAGACTGTTCGCAGAGGTGCACGGTGAAGGGATGAGAGGCAATGGCCACCAGTTGCAAGAAAGGAAATGCTCATGGGAAGTTAATAAATAAATAAATAATTCATTGTCAGAGTTTGCTGTGGACTACCCAAGAGGCTCCATCTTCAGAGATTTTCACACCTCAGTTGTACAACACTGAGAAACCTGATGTAACTTTAAAATTGTGCCTGCTATGAGCAGGGTGTTTGGCTAGAGAGCTCTCGAGGTTCCTTCTAGCTTTTTTTTCCTCTAATGGCCATGACATCCATATACTTCAAATGTGTCTTAAGAACTTGTTTCTTTCTCTCGCCTTTGCTTTGAGTCATCGCTTTCTGCAACTCCAATGAAGAATCTGTGCAAAAAAAACACCTTAGTCCCAGGTAGATGTAATCGACATTAGGTAAATATAAGAATTACAGAAGATGAGACTTCAACAAGTCTACTGATTTGAAGCCACTTCTTCCAACACCATCCTTGTGTTGGAAAGCTTTTCCCAGTGACTGAGTTAAATATCCTATGCAGTTTAAATCCATTACTCTTAGATCGTGTGGAGGTGGAGAATAATTAATTCCTTGCCTCTTAGTAGCTGTATACATGAATACTTCTGTCACTGCTTTCTGGTCTCTCTAAGCCATGCATCCCTGGCTCTTTGCTTTGTTCCTGTTTATCATATTTTTTTGATTTCTGACAACTTTTTGACCTTTTATGAATTTTATCTACTGGATGCATCACAAGCACCAGTTTCTTTGTCCCTGTAGTAAAATAAAACATTAAAAGTCAGAGCAATTCAGCAAGCATCTCTTTACCCACACTGCAAAGATGAAGAAAAATCTTTGCCAAACTTCCAAAATCTCTAAGGCTTAGGTAGAAAAAGGGGAAGGGGACAGGAGAAAGCTAGTTGGTTAACTGGGAACCAAACAGTGGTTCAGCATGCTTTCAAATTCTCCAGTCTAAACCAGCATATTGGATACCCAGCTTGATTTTCTATCTTTAGAAGTAATTTCTGTTAAGTTTATTTAAGGATTTATGCAGCTGATCAAGCTCTGTCTTAAAATACATTATGGTATATGTTCTGCTGCAAAGCTCTTCTAGAACTATCCTTAAAAATAGTTGACCAAAATGGTACATGGGGTTTTCATATGATATCTTAGCAAAGTCTTACACGATGGTACTCACACTTTGTTGTCTCTTTAGTAAATTTATACCTTCCGTAGCACATCCTGGAATTGCACTGCGTTTTTTACTCTGTTGGTTTACGAGCCTCTTCCAGTCCAGAGATGTGCCTCTTCCTCTGCTGTTTCCAATACAGGAAGAGTTGTTATTCTCTAACATAAATTAAATGCTAAATAAGTTAAATTACAGTTGTATTAGGTATTCAGTATTAGGGTATTACCATGGACCTTATGGGTTAAAAGCCTGCGCTACTGAACTTGTAGTTTCTTATAATGCTTCTTTGACGTTTTCAGATGTAAATATTATTCTACTCTATTTGCTATGTTGAGCAATCAATCTTTTGCTTTTTAGGTATATTTTTAATTATGTTGCAGTTTGTTGATGCATTTGGAGGGCAGACGTATGGGAAAAAAGATGAGAAACCAGCAAAGCAGGTGGCTGACAGTCAGAGTCCATGTGTCAAGGCTGAGCACACAGGTTGCTTTTCCATTCAGTGCACAACTGTTTGAGGGAAAGGCACTCGTGGTCTGCCTCTGGAGTGTATAAGGACTTTGGAGCACCATGGAGAAACCTGAATTTTGTTCCTCTCCTCTTATTATCCGTAAGGAAGGCTTAATCCTGTAAAGAAGCACGGAAATACTCAGTTTACCTCTGCCTTGACCCCTGTTTTATTCTTCGCTGCTGTTGTGGCTCTTCATGGAGTTCTTACACCATTGAGGTCTCTAGTTAAACCACTCAAGTTATTCAAGAATGGATGAGGGAGGCCTTGTGATTTCTTAAAAGGAGTCTGAGTATTTACTTTCACCTGATCATTGCTTATAGTTCCCTTTTCTTGCCTGTTTTCCTTGGATTTTCTACTTATTCTTTATTGAGTCCTCTTCAGGACTGAGCACCATGGAAACCTTGGAGTAGTTTGATAGAGTTTTAGGATAAAAGTGGTTGATCGAGTAATTTAATTAAAGTGGTGACAAATTCTATACGTTGTTCAATATTCAGTGTGTTTTTTGGCAACATGAATACTGTGTCCTGCAGGAGGTATTCAGTGTGGATTTAGAGCAGCGTGCAGCCCAGCTCTGCTTGCCACTCCGTTTAAACCTTTCCTCTTGCTAGCTGTGAGGAGGTTGGACTTTTCAGGAAATCCAGCCTGTTTGTTTGAGACCCGGATTGAATAGTGCCCAATTCTTCATTTTGCCATGAGATTACTACACGTAAGGAATTTCATAAAGCCACCACTTGTTAGTACCTTCATTAAATTAGAGGGTGGCGACTAGTCTTTGTATGTCAAGTTAAGGAACATGTAGGGTTGGAGTAAACAACAGATAGGTGTGCATTCCCCCAAAACTGCTCAAGGAAGCACCCCCAGGACCTAGTTACATAGACACTCCTTTGGCTGACTGTGCCAGTTCCTAACCACAAACTTGCTTACACTTCTCCTAGCCTCTCATTTTTGCTAGCAAACCAGTTGGCAGGGTACAAGAGACCTGGATCATGTAATTGGGTTAACAATAGTGTATGGGGGGCACTGCTTGATTTTAGGGTTAAAAAATATTATTCTCACCTAAGGTGTTTGCTGAAAGCTTTAATTAAAGATTGGTTCCAGTGCACAGCTGCCCACTTGATCACAGAGACTGGTTTTGCTGGGCTGGAGCAAGCCTGGCTGGCTGCATCTCTAATTTTTCGTCTGCCTCTGTCTTTTTTCAGGGTGTTTGAAGATGGTGGCTGGGTACCTTTATTTCGGTGATTAGTAAGACAGTTGAACTTGACTGGATATTTTTTTGCACTGAACTTTGTCTTGTTAAGTCACTTAGTAAAGAAGTGAAAACAAACATCGATGAACTCCGATGCTTGTTTTGCTGTAACTTACCAGATGCTTTCTGGTCCAGATGATGAGGGGACTGAAGGTTTGGGAAGATGTTGAGCTCAGAAGGGCTACTAGCTATTATGAGAAGGGCTGTGTGCTAATAGTGGCTCTGCAGCCTTTGTTAGCATCTGGAGAATACAGATACAGTGAATTTCAGTCTGTGCATGGTGAGTGCTGCTTGGACAGTGGAAGGGTGTCATGAGAAAGACTGAAACTGATGATGGAGAAGAATCCTGTCTTGGGAAATTTCAGGGCCAGATGCCTTCTAGCTGCATCTGCTCTATTTCTGGTGATGCACTAAAGCAGGCGGTGATGTGTGTGGACTTGTCACGATTGTCAGTGCCTTAGAGTGCAATGGGACGAGAGGATCTGCGTTGGTGGTGGTGGAGGAGGGTCCCTGCAATCAAAGGACAGTGACTTCTTGCACGGCAGTCCTGATGTGGAGGAGTGCAATGGCAGTCTGAAGTAGAGGCTAACAGCAGCTCATTAATCAGCTGTGAAGGGCTCCAAACTGTGGGGATGTGAGCGAGGGAAGCCGAGAGAGCCTCTGACCTGAGGTGGCTGCAGGAGGGAAGGGAGGGCATCCTTCCGAGCACCCGTGTCCTGCTCCCCTGGCTGTGCCTGCACTGCAGATGTATTTTGAGCAAGATGCAGTCCCTGGGAGCAATTACAAATGCCAAGCATCTGATGCTGGGTAGGAGCTGAGGGGAAAAAACAGCCTGAGAACTGCTCTGGAAACTTTGCCCTGGTAGCCTTGTTGCTGCTAGCTTAATTAGGTTTTGACCTGAAAAAGTAATTTGTCTTCGACATCTGAAGAGGTGACTGGTATGTTTAGAAATCGCAGTTATTTTTAATGCATAATAGAAGAAACAAGAGCGAAGTGGGTCAGTGTGTCAGTTCAACAGTGAGTGATCCTTTTGTACAGAGCGAACTTTTGGAAGGATCTCATCTGGACAAGTGCAAATTATTGTACAGCTTAAAAGAGTGGTGGATGTGAAACACACGCTGCCAAGAAAAAGAAACGCATTACAGGAGGTTTGGGATGTTTGGCCTTTGTAAGTGGAGCCTTCTTGAATTTGTCTACACGAATATTATTTTGGAGCCCCGGGTGTATTTTTGAAGTGAATTTCTTGGTTCTCAACACCTGCTGTGCTTGGATTTACATCTTCAGTTGCGCTACCCTGGTTTCTAATAAACAGAACTGAGAGATGCACTCCAGCATCACAGCTCATGCACTCCAGCCACTAATAACTATTCCAGGGTATGTAATATGAGGTAGCTATCCTGATTAAAAAAAAAAAAAAAAAAAAAAAAAGGCTCAGAGTGGGGATATAGTATCCTAAGAGTGGTTGAAGGGTTGAAGCGGATTCCTTCTTTCTCCAGATGTTCTCTTATTGTGCCGTACCATGTGCTATTTTCAATGTAGCTTTTCATTTTTAAGTCTGCTGAAGAAACAGATGAGAAGTTTTTACTTATTACAATAAAACAAAAGGGTTTCTTTTGGAACTTCAGTTTTTAGACATTTTTAGTGTAAGAATACTTCTCATATGGAATCAATTTCATGCGTTCAGTGTATGTGAAATTTCATCATTGAGAAGTAATCTGAGAAATGCCCATTTTCTGTTTATTCTATTTCTAGTGCTTCTTTTTTAGTCTTCACTCTCAGTTCTGTGTGTGAGTGGTGCCTGACCAAATTTTAAATGTGCTATGAGTGCCCTGGTGCACATGTTGAAGACTCCTGAAATGATCTCCCGGTTTCTCTGTCACTGCTTAGCTCATCTTCATCTTGTTTTCTCTTCTGGTGCTACTCTCCGCAAATCAGTAAACGCTCTTTAAAAATGTTGTTCTTTCCCAAAAGAGTGATCTCTATTTAATAAATAAAAAGGCTCCGCATATCTTTGAGAATATTGTGTTTAGTGATTCACCTTCCACTACCCACTGAGGTCTGCCAAGCTCCACCTAATGCTCAGTCATATTCTCTTCATCCCACACAAACTTTCTTGCTTTGCAGTCGGTTTTCTCAGATCTTAGTCTGTGTGTTGAGGTCATCTGAACTTTTATGAAATTATAGCTTGAATATTGAAATGGGTTTGATGAATGAACACACAGCAAGTGCACGTCCCATCCTCAGCTCCTTTGTACTTCTAGAAGAACTGGAATTTCGGTCCTCCACATCCATTAGTTATATTCTTCCATGTTTCCCATAACAGTGGTGGGTTTCTGACTGTTTGGATTTGCGAGATCTAAATTTTGGAGGTATTCAACATTAAGGCTTACTGAGATGTAATTAAAAAGATGAACTGGGTGTACTGTATGGGGTTGCTTGTGGTAGGGGAGGGGAACTTTGTTGACTGAATTTGTGTATGAGGGTGGCTGCGGTGGTTTCATTGTAAAATACACATTGCGTTGTGAAAATTGATATTTTAGATTAGTGTGTTGTTAGTGCATTAAATAACCTGAATTCAGATTAGCCATTCCTTCGAAGTGTGCATAGTTCCTTGAAATCAGTAGTTGCAGGGAAAGATTTTCAGTCTTGAGGAGCGTAGTAGCATTTATTTTTCCTGACACTCATTTGTCTGCAAGTGCCTGGCCTCTTTGGGGAAGTAGCTTTTATGGAGCCTCACAGAAGCTGTAGCTCATGTCTCGTTTACCCATAATCAGCACTGGAAAAAGGCCTTGATGTGTATGGCACCTGAAGGGGGGAAATTTGCAGGGGCATAGCAGAGTTTTTGTCTGTGGGTCAGGTTCTCTTGAATATGTTGCACTTATTCAAGAACGCAACATATTCAAGAATCTGTTGCACATATATCAAGAACAGTCCCCCTCCAAAGCTTTACAGTGTCTGGCATATATTTCAGATGTGGATAGGATAGTTTCGTTTTGCAGTGTCCAGCAGTGTAGGAAGCTTGAGCTATCCTGTTGGGCTGATCCTTAACCAAATTTCCTAACAAATGTGCAGGGACTGCAGGAAATACACAAATTACTGTGTTAGTTATGAACCATTCCCTTTTCCTTTCCAACAGGTTTGAGTTTTCAGGGTAAGTGGGGTGTGTAGGATCTTTATTCTATAATGGATAGACTCACATAGTTCTTATAAGCTTGTTAAGAACCAGCAAAATAAGAAAACCTGTTCTCCCTTCAATTCAAGATTAGACTTCTGCTTTCCATGTAGTTCAGATGAAGCTTTTCTTCCGCAGTTAATTTCCAAAGTGCAGCTTCACAGTTGCTAGCCACGATGCTGAAGGAGCAGTTATATTTCTGTACATACCTGGAAACCTGCAATTTATTTCTCTTTCCCCATGGCTACCCCTATACAGCAGCAGCCTACGCCTCCGTCCCCATGCCCTCCCATGCTCTGCTTGTTAGGTGTGCCCCCCATAAGCAGGTTATCTCTCACATAGCTGGATACAGCTTTTTTAGGTGGGACTTGTTTTAAAACATGAGCCTTCTGCGAGGAGCTGATACTGGGCAAGTCGGCACAGCATGGAGGAGGTGGGCAGATATCACGGCGCTGCACAGCGCTTGCTGCAGGGCGACACCGTGGTGGCAATGATCATGTCCTCAAATGGAGTCAGAGCTGGTGCCTCCCTATCAGCCGTGGTCAGAGCTGGAGGTAACAAAAACACCTCCCAAAGCACGCAGGTCAATAACCTTCTGAAGTTAGGTTAAATTTAATCTCATGCTTTATTTATGGCTATTCACCTGAAAATTAGGATTGTATAAAATAAAAGTTACTCCTTTTTGCCCCATCAGACTGACTTCAGTTCACTTCTGCTTGTATTGATTGCCCTCTATGTGGCCAGAGTAACTTCAGCCAGGTCATCAATAGGGTGATGTTCTACTTTTCTTTCTTTACTGCCCCTCTCTTTTTTCTTTGGTCTTTTAGTTTAGACTAACGTCTGGGCACATGGACTTCAGGTTTGGATGTGAGGAGGCAGACCAAAATCCAGGCTTCCAGTAACCATGCTTCACCCTTAAATATTTGGAAATAATAACCCGTGAAGTGGTCAGGCAGTTGGACTAGCTGGTCTTTGAAGTCACCTTCCAACTGAACTGTTCTATTTCTGTTCTATTCTGACATCATTCCAGTGAACAGAAACATGAATCCGTGTTTGAGGTGCTAACACTGGACTCAAAGATGAATCAAAGAAAGCGTTTCCACTGGCTAATAATGCTGAGGCATTAGTGTGGATGAGTTAAAGTGATGATTTTTTAATGCCTTTACCTGATTCTTAATGGCGGGTGGTGGCATGCTTGCATATCCTGAAAAATTGAAAGGTGTGGGTAATACAAGGAAGAAATCCCCCACTATGAGGGTGCTGAGGCACTGGCACAGGCTGCCCAGAGAAGCTGTGGACACCCCATCCCTGAAAATGCTCCATGCCAGGTTGGATGGGGCTTGGAGCAACCTGGTTTATGGGAGGTGTCCCTGCCCATGGCTGCACCCTTGCCTAGTTAGTCCTCTTGATTTTAGACCTGTGAGCAATTGTAGTGTAATTATAATCAGTAATATTAACTGCACTTGCTTTTGCTGTAGTTCTTTTAAAGACACTACATATATAGGCCCTTTTTCAACAGTATCGTTGTTTTTTCAGACAACAAAAATCTTTATTGTGGCTGTACTTATTATTACGGCCTTCTAGATAAAAGATAACGTCAGCATAAACCTAAATTTCACTACAACCTTAAACTAATGGATAAATATGATCCTCCTCAGAAAACCTTGTTGCTTTACGTTAATTATGTGGAAAGTGTTTAAGGAACCTCAGCCTAGAATCTAGAAGGACTTGTTCCAACCCCTTACCGGCATGAAACGTGCTTCTGCTGGGAGCTCTCTCAACAAAGTTTTGTGTTTATAGAGGTATTTTTGTTCATCATTTTCTTACCTCACTAAATACCGTTTCAGGGAATGTTTTTATAGTGACTCCTGGCCCCCTGCATCCCGTAACGAGCTCTGACTTCGCTTTTGGCTGAATCGTGTACCTGCTCTGTGTCTCTGTAGAATGGCTTTTTTGCCCATTACCATGCGAGCTCTTTCTGAAGGTGTCTTAATATTTCATAAAGGTGCTCTTGCCCATCAGCTAAAAGTTGGCATATAAATGTAAACGTGAATTATTCAGTGCACTGAGATTTGAAGCCTGTGTATGTGATAAAAGCTTTTGCATCCAACTTGTTCTTTGCCCCTGCCACTTAATATATCAACAGCAATACTCACCTCATGTTTTTTCTCTCCCTCCTAAGTTGTTTCGCACCCCTGGCATGGGGTGTCAGGGAAAATAATAGAGGTAAAAGTACAGTGGTGACCTGGTTGTGGTAGAGAGCTTTTTGAGCCTTGCCTGTGTAGATAAACCAGCTTGTTCTGTAGTTGTGCTTTAATTATCTTGTCTTTACAAGGCAATAAATGACTTGTAATGTGCCTTGACCTCTTGAAGACTAGATTGTATTCTGATTCTGGCAGAAGATGCTCAATCTCTTGCAGTTCACTGTCCCTCAAGCTTGTAGCATCAGGAAGGCTTATTCATTGAACGAAGCAGGATTTTATCTTGATCACCATGTTCTGTGGTGAGCTGCATGCGAGGTAATAGTAAAATGGGTTCATTAACAAGTCCGGGGGGGCAGGTGGAACAGACTTTTCTTGTTGACTAGGTATTGCCCATGTTGCAGCCATCCAGAGGCTTCTGGTTTTGTTTTTTCTCTTTGTGAGTCAATGGGTAGTGTCATTTTATATAATTAAGCATAGGCTGTGTTTTGGTGCTTTTTGAAGCCTAGTTAATATCTAGTGGCTGTTGAATGGTAGCAGTTGGTGATCTGGTCTACAAATTGCCGTGCCAGATCAATGTTGTTAAAAAAGAAATTTTATATTGTTACTTTGTGCTTGTGTACACTGTGGTGGATCGGGCAGTTTATCACCCACGTTTTGTTGTAACCCCCAAAGTCTTTTGGAGGCCTTTATACCTGTCCGTTCTAGACTCTTTTTGATCTTTGGGTCATTTGGTTCTTTCCTTGCTCCTTGTTCATGCAATATACATGTCCTCTTCTCCTTCTCTTTTCCTTCTCTTCTCCTTCTCTTCTCCTCTTCTCCTTCTCTTCTCCTTCTCTTCTTTTTTCCTTTTTGTTTTTTTTTTTCCTTTGGACACTTGCCACAGTTAGGCCTTCTGCCATTAAGATTTGGTCTTATCTTTGTCTCTCGTGTAGTCGCAAGTGAAAATACTTCATTCAAAACCACAGAATAATCTCTGAGCCAAATGTAAAGCCAGCCCTGCCAAAAACCTTTCACTCTTTGATGAACATCAGCTGGTGTTGCCCTGTAGGGGGGCAAACTGGGTTTGGATGAATCTGCTGGGCACTGGGGTGACAGGGGGCCGCTGCACAGCAGTCGGTGGGAGCATGTGCCGTGTGTGCACCACTACCTGTACGAAATTCAGTGTGAAACTGAAGACCGTGAGACCTGACCACATCCAATCCCTGTCTTGAGAAGTTTGTCCTCAAACTTCTTTTGTTTCCAGCACCCCAAATCTATAGCGGGAGTTGCTGTGGCCACTGATCAACCATTTTTGTAGTCCAGGTATTGAAACACAAGGATGTATTGCAACAGTAGTAGTTGTTTTGATCCTGAAGCATGGTTAAATAAAGAAAAACGAGGCTATACTTACACCTTTGCTCTCACCCAAGCATCTGATTTTTTTAATACATATTGGGTTCGAGATGCATCAGTCTTCTTGGCAGACTATCTGCTTTTCTGCTTTTTCTTGCAGGTGTTAGCAGGCCAAACAGAACTTCAATTTGGTGCTGAACACCTAAAAATGTCCTCTTAAGCCCGTGGTTTCTGCTTCTCTCTCCATACTCTTGATATTAACTGATTGTACAGGCAGAGCTGTTCTTCTGCATCTGTCTGGCTACTGATAAATACAACACAGGTATTTTGAGTTTGGGGGCTGATGTTTTCAATTCAAAAGGATGACACAATTAACCTCTTTTTGGTCACTAGCTGCTGAGGTCCTACCTGTGGAGTGCTTCTGCCTGTGAATTTGCATGTTCTAAGTGCACTTGCCTTCAAAATGAGCTAGAGTTAAACTTTGGAGGCAGGATGTTTAGATTCCGTTTTAACCACTGCCATGTGCTCGGTGGCCAAATCCTTTCTATTCTATACCTTTTTTTCCCTCCTTGCAATGATTATGTGCTTTTGATGGTGTGTTTTGATTGATTTGTGTGATTCTCAGCGTGGGAGACGGTGGCTGTAGCATTGTGCTCGGGGGTGTGCTGGTAGTGGCTGTGCTGTTGAGGGTGTTCAGAAATGGGGTGGAAGAAGTGGTGGAGCAGTGAGGAAGACAGTTTGTTGAGGATACTGAGGTACTGCGGGTAGTAATGTGAGAGGTGCTGGAGAGGAGCTGTGAGATAACAACCTTCCGAGGCCAAGCATGCAGGTGGTGAGATGGCAGGTGAGAACCAGCACGGAGAGAGCATCGGCACTTCGCAGACAAGAGCAATGATGCATTTTGGACTCATCGTGACCCTTTAGCTTACAATAGCTTCATTGAAACATCAGTGGTAAAAAGGATAATAAAGGGGAAAATGCTGGGATTAACTCGCAGAGGACTGGGGAACGTTGCAGAAAACCACTATAGCCCACTTCCCTTGTCCGTGCTGCACCTTCACCTCCGTTCTGAAAGCAGCCCAATCAATCTGGAAAAGGTTCAGATGATGATTGTCAGAAACGCAGGGAATAGCGAAGTAAGCAAGGACTCAGCAGTCTGGAAAAGGGATGATGATGGGGGATTTTGTAGAAGCCTAAATAATTATGTAAGTTCTGCAGCTATTGAATATCTGTGTTCCCATCTTCTCCAGAACCGTGCAAGAACTACAGGGTATGACATCCAGATAGTGGGAGGCAGGTTTTCCCTCAGCCTCCAGTTACACGCTGAAACTCCTGGTTGCAGGCTGCTGTGGGCGATGTGAATATTGATGTGGAGTTACAGGAGGACTGGAGAATTTCAGGGAAAGAAAATCCTTTGAGGAGCACTAGATAAACAGAATCTCCACCTGGCTCGGTATGCGTCTGTGCTGCAGACGGTCAGAAAGCTGTAACACTTCTCAGTAAGAGCAGGATACCTGAATGCTCTGTGTTTAGGCTGTCTATAGGCAACAACATCTTGAGCAGGATACTTAGCTAGATGGGCCCAATACCCCGTGTGGCCATTCTTTTTCAGAACATGCAGATAAAATCTCATCTCTACCTGCTGGTCACTACGGTAGTTTCTGGAAATTCTTCAGTACAGTGGTACAAAGGTTAAGCTGTCCAGAGGATTTGCAGACTAAAATGTGGGGAGGGCACCTGGGAAGTCTGATTCAGCCCTTACAAAAGTATTAGACGTGTAAAGAAAAGTTCTTGAGTAACTCTAGGCGTGAGGGGTGTAGTAGGAGCCAAAGAAAAGATTGTCATATCATAGACCTATTACTAGGTGGCGATAGTAAATTGTTAATGATGCAGAAGAGCCTCAAGTTTTCAGCAAGTGTTCTGGCACTTGGAGAGAAGTTGGAGGATGTATTTGTAAAATGCATGTGATGAGTTATTTCTCACTCTGCTGGTAATCGGAGATAATGCCAAATGTCTTGTTCAGGAGATGCTATTTTAATCAACAGGCCCAGATAACTTTGGCCTAGAAGTGTTAGAAGTGCTGATTGTTATTTTTAGCTTAGAATGCAAGGAGATTCCAGAAGAGTGGCTGAAGTTTGCCAGTGCTGGAGTGACCTGTATGCTGCTACCCTGATGTTGACTCTAGGAAGCATTGTAGAAATACTGTTACATTATTTGCTTAAAATAAATAACTACAGGTTAGGCATATAATTAATGCCATTCATCTTATGTTTATGGCAAATATAGTAAGTTCTTTCAGGTAAATCTGACTTTTTCTTTTTAGGATGGCCATGGAGATTTGGTAAGGCTGACAGCCTAGATTAAATGCACTTAGTATTGAGTTAGGTCCAGAATCAGCGCTACACAACATCAGAGTTGAAGAAGTTAATCCTCTATATCATTACCAAAGGGATGAACGGATGAGATTTTCTTAACTGATGGTATTATTATTGATTGTCAGCAGAGAATCTTCTTCAAAACAAACTTTTTTTTCCATGTGCTGTTGTGATATGTATCAGTTTTCATGCTGCCCTTGAAGCCTTTATTCAGTGACTTCTCAGTGCAGTTCATCTACCTTTGGTGGTGCTGATTTTACCCAGCACAAGTCTTATCAAGTCTTACAGGAGCAGATTTTTTTTCAGTAGAGATCATCTGAAGGTATTGGAGCACCAAAATCTGTATTATTAAATAAAATCTCTAGTATTTGCATTAGCACAAACCTTCTGCAGCATTGCTCTCACAGCTGGGCACGCAGTTATATTTCTCATGTTAGCCTTACCTACTGCACAGCATGGGTATGTAATCGTCTGACAACTGTAGTTGGTGCAAAGTTGTATGCAGGAGAGTTCTGCTTGTATTTGGCTTGTATAGTAAGTAGCTTAGGAGATAAAGTGGTCAGAGTTATCAGCTGAAGTTCCCAGACAGTTTCATTAACGAGGTTGGGAATTTACACACAAGTAACAGGTCTGGATCTTGGGAGACTGAAGAAATGGATCAGCGATGGCCAGCAGCAGAGGAAATAAAGGGATAGGGGAAAGGAGCCACACTAATATTTCAATGATATTTTTGCTGGAAGGAGTCTTGCCAGTGGAATGTCAACAATAAACTCTGGAGCCTCTATCACACCCTCCTTTGTTTTTGGCAAACCAATTTGGCATCATTTTTGAGCTTGCCGAGGGTGCTGCCCCTGCTGCTGTCCCTGTCCCTTATGCAGACACGAAGCAGACGGGTGCTGGTGTCAGAATCTGCAAAATACTGATTTAGCAGAAGGGATTATTCACCATTTCTAGACGGTGAACTGCTGGGAGTCCTTCACAACTTTCACTCCCAAACTTTGCCCTGAGGTCCACGTTTCAGTCTTGCTCCATTCCGTGCCTTTGGCAGCGCTGTGGTGTGGTGCAATAAGCTGGGGGCCTTGGGAACGCACTTAATGTTTCACGTTTTTCTGAGAAACCATGAGCGCGTGGATCCTCTGGCAGAAAGACCCATGAGTGCAAGTGGCTGAGCACCGTTTTATGGGATTAAATTTCCAGTGCACTCCTGCTGCTGGCAGGTTTGCATGAAAGTCACGGCTGGCACGGGTGCTCCAGCCCACCTCCACAGGTAGCTGCTCCTCTCTGCGGTACTGAAGCTTTTCTCGCCTCACTGCAGGATGTGTGCTTTTTACTTTTCACCCCATGGAGATGGTCATGGTCACTTTTATTTCGTCTGTAGTCTGTTTGCCCACACCATTGCTCCATATTTAACAGATTCTCTGCTCCCTTGTTATCAACTCAGGTTGTGTAGGGTCAGTAGAGGGTCAGCTCCTTTTGTTTCAGCTTCAGTTTGGCACCGTCTGCCTAAGGATCCAACTGTATCCGTTTAAAACATGGGCGGTGGTTATCAAGTTGTGTCTATCTCAGATCTTTTCATGCAAGTACATCTCTCTGCCAGACACGGCTTTGATTGCGGAGTCCATAGGAACACTCCAAAGAGCTGCAGAAGACCCTGATTCCTCTTGAAGTCAGATGATAAGCAGGAGTATGCCGTGCTTTCTTTACAGAGAACTGTTCCTCATGACTCAATACCTGCCTTAGCTATTCTCCTAAGAGAGGAGCTACCAGCCATCTCGGCAGGCTCAGCAGGTCGAGGTGGCACCTGCAGGGTTGCTCTGTGCCCACGGTGGTGGGAGGCACATCGCCCCTCTTCTGCAGCAGGGAAGCGAGCGGCTGTAAAAGAGAAGACCTGTGTGTTGCCTGAAGAACACTACAGCTTGTAAAGGACAGATTAATCTCTTTTCTTTGCAGCAGTTAGCAGTTACACGGGGCATTTCCAAATGTAAGAATCCACAACAGAATTGGGATAGAACAGAACAAAGTAGGGAATGCAGAATTATGGAATTACTGCAAGATGTAGATGAGAGCAAGTGCTGCAATCACCAAACCCACCTTTCACCCTTCACACAGTATTACTGGCAGACGAAATAAAAGATAATGTTAGAATTGACCATTTTGAAAATTGCCAATTGACATTTAAGGGATATGTTTTAAGCTGTCCCACAGAATGGGACACGTTACTATTAAGGGGTGAGCAGAAATCATTGTGAACTATTAGAAGTGAATCATAAATGTGAGTGTGCAAATGTTGCCTCTAGCCTGTCACCTGTGAGCAGAATTTACAGACAAAGCCGCACTTGACAGGGAATGATTTTATTAAATCCTTAGGCTGGCAGATTGTTAGTGGAAACACAGATGTTTTACAAAGAGGAGTTCGTTTCACAACTTGCAAGACAAAACAGAAACAAGCTTTTCATGTTTTTTAAATGAAAAAAATCTTTGTGCTATGAAAATGCCCTCATGTCAATCTATTTTTGTTACTTCTCATAAATAACAAATGGGGTTCAAGCACAGATGACGTGTTGTGATTGATGTACATTTTGATTGATGTGATTGATGAACATTTATTTGTTTTTGTTACTGGTGTGTGAAAATGAGTATTGGAATGAATCAGGAGTGGCAATCAACATTTCAAATTTCCTACCAGAAAATTGTTTCACGAAAGATGATGTTCTTCTAAACGGGCTCCATTGTTGACCTGCTCTCTTGTCTTTCTGCAGGATGGGATAAACATTCTTATGGGTACCACGGTGACGATGGGCACTCCTTCTGCTCCTCGGGCACAGGACAGCCCTACGGCCCTACGTTCACAACTGGAGATGTGATTGGTTGCTGTGTCAACCTGATCAACAACACCTGCTTCTACACAAAAAATGGCCACAGTTTAGGTGAGTAAAGAAAGTCCTTCTCAGGAGAAGGATGCTTCTGCCCGGCTCTCACTGTTTACTCTAATACTTTGCATGGGTTGCAACTTTTGTTCCACGTTTGTGGGTGAGGTTTAAAAACTTGGAGAGAAAAAGAGCCCTCTGCAGCAGTCAGGAGTTGTAAGTTCGCCCAAAGACATAAATACTTGCAGCACGCAAAATGGTTTCTGTGCTGCTCAACTTAAGTAGGTTAGGATTGTATCCCCAGCTTCTGCTCCTTTCTTCTGCTACTGCACAGCTTGTGGGAGGTTGGATAAGACAGCTGATGGCAGAGCAACAGGGAAATAAAGAAGTGGGAACTCTAGTACGTTTCTCAGTGGCTTGTGCATTTGTAAGCCTTAACACATAGCTCTAAGTATATTCCCAAAGCTAGACATTAATTCTGCCCAAGTACTCTTATTTAAGCATTGACTATAATTTGATTCATTTCACCATCATCCCAGTAGTTCTCCTAAAGTTAAGGACTTCAGTATTTTGCCTGGAATATCTCACAGATGTTTTCCAGGCATCCAGTGTATCTGATTTTTCTAAAATAGAAAGTTGTGGCTGTTTTTTGCCTAAAATATCTTGCCTTTGGATGACATATTCTCCACCCTAGAAAAATTATTGTAAATTTTTTTTTTGTCGCATAAGACATGCAGTAAATTTTGATAACTTCAGCTCACTTTCTGCCCTGAAATTCATTTGGTTTGGCAGGGGGCAAGCAGTCCTTTCCTTTGCTTCTCCTTGCTGTATCAATTATACTTTGTTGAATTCATGGTGAAGAAGCTGGTAGAAAAACACCCCCATGAGAACAGCTATCAGAACAGAAGTTGTTTGAGTGACTGTCTGAGCTGAAGAAAAGAGTGGGACTGGAGCACAGCGTGTGCCTAGAAAGTGTCTAATTTCTGCTGGTGAGCTCCTGGTGGGAAAAGTACTGGGCTCCCTGCTGCGAGAGAGAGATTGAGCTACTGGATAGGGTTCAGCCAAAAGCCACAAAGATGCTGAAAGGACCGGAGCATCTCTGCTGTGAGGAGGGGCTGAGAGAGCTGGGACTGCTCAGCCTGGAGAAGAGGAGGCTTGGGGAGATCTCATCAATGTCTGTAAATACCTGTAAGGAAGGTGATGGGAGGACAGAGCCAGGCTATTTCCAGTGGTGCCAGGGCAAGAAGCAATGGGCACAAACTGGGGCACAGAACGCTCCCTCTGAACATCAGGAAGCACTTCAGTGCCATGCAGGTGATGGAGCACTGGCACAGGCTGCCCAGAAGTTGTTGAGTTTTCATCCTTGGAGATCTTCAGAAGCTATCTGGACTTGGTCCTGGGCACAGGCTCTGAGTGGCCCTGCTGGAGCAGAGGACTTGGACCAGATGGATCCAGAGGTTCCCGCTGACCTCAACCAGTCTGCGATTCTGTGGAAGCAGCAGGCTATCTTAGAGTTACATCAGGGATACGGATCTGAGGTGTGGGGCTGTCCAAAGGATCCTTCCTGTGAGGCAGACTGAGAAAGGCCTAGCGCTCATGCAAACGTAACTTCTTCCAGAAAATTGTTTTCAATTTCCCTCTGATTTCACACCAACCATTTGTTGATTTTTAGGGGATGATTGCCTAGCATGTTGCTTCCCGGCAGCATTCTAGTTTGAGTCTGTAGCATTGCATTCAGCAGCTAGTCCTGATGCTTTGCGACAGATCGAGGTCTCTGTCCCTGAATGGAAAAAAAAATAATTCTCTGAGCATCCTTTGTGACTTGTTTTTAACATTCTGATACTAGGAATGGAGCCCTGATCAGAAACCTTCTGGGCAGTTGCTCAGAGCTAAGAATGTTTCTTTAGGAATATGATTTGGCTTCTTTGTTGAATTAATGGCTATTTAGTGGCCAGACTTTGCATACTGCTGGGGTGACTTCTAGTGAAGACTTCGGGCTTCCTACCTAGTGAGACCAGTCAGTAGTGTGATGAGGAGTCGTTTGTAGTCTGTAGGTATTAATTCACTGCCTGTATTTCTAATAGCTGGGTTATTCTAAATTTAACTCATAATCTGTGGATATTGCCCTCATCAGTCCTCCACTGTGAAGACAAGCAGAGGTGTGAAAGCAACCGCTGGTGATGTAGGACAGGGGCTGTTGCTTAGGAATGAGATGAGTTCACCATGAAACGATTCAGGTGCTGAAATAGTTAAAAAAGATTTCACAAAATCTCTCCCTTTGGTCGCTGCTCTTGATTTTTAGTGTGCATTTGCTCAGAAATAGCATGGTGGCTAGTGCTGTGCCTCTCTGGCTGTCACCTCTACAGGAGTGGATGGTTTTCCAGCTTCACCATTTTTCAGTTTGACAAGCGGTGTGACTTCCCTTCGGAATGAAACCCTAACTGTCAGGAAGAGGGCAGGTCTGCTATTTATTTAACAAGTACAAATTTATTCACTGGAAAATTAATTCCTTTTACTTAGCAGGAATCTGCGGGGTAGAGAGGGAGGCGGCTGAAATGTCGGTGCTTGCTCTGTCCTCCCTTCTCTTCACATGGTCATGTCCTGTCTTGCTGTCTGGGCTGATGGAGTCAAATGAAGAGAACAGTTCAAAAACTTTTGTATCACACTTCCTTGCTACAGCCTTTGGATTCTTTGCCTCATGTCCTGCTCATAGATTTGTTTGGGATGTTTTTAGGTCTTTACAGCAGTGAAATCGCCTGGTCTTCCTTTCTTGATTTGTAGTGCTCCTTTTGGTTCAGATTTTTTTTTCTTGTGTGGAAAACTTGTTATTTTCTAATCTGACATTCAGTGATCTCTTGGAGACCAGCCTACCCCACCTTTGAACGATGCCATTGGCAAGAAACAGGAAAGGAAGGGAATTAAATTTCACCGTGCCTGGAGAACTTCGGTACATTATAGCCGTTGCTGTTTCCTGGGTCTCCTCCTCTTGGGCTGTTCAGATGTGCTGGTACAAGACCTGATACTATGAGAAAATCATAACTAGGAGAATCTCCTCAGCTTTCACAACTGGCTCATGCATATACCAGCTCCTCTTCCAGCTGTGGAGGCATAATGGTTGTGTTAGAGAGGAGAGGTGACGTGGTCAGAAGAGACAGTGACTGAAGTGCTAGGGAGCAGCGAGCCATCGGTCCTTGTCCTGACCCCAGCAAAAGCTGCTGGAACATTTTACTGTCTTTTACAAAATCGGAATGAAGACCTCAGCCAGGAAGA
This sequence comes from Anas acuta, assembly GCF_963932015.1. NCBI lineage: Eukaryota > Metazoa > Chordata > Aves > Anseriformes > Anatidae > Anas > Anas acuta. Next base: position 11,706,370 of record NC_088988.1, on the reverse strand, counting down.
CTTTCATTAAAGTCCACTGTTTCTGCTGCTGATAAAGAAGCACGACGTTCAAGAGAAGGGCTTCCTGCTGATTGCTGAGAAGTGTCTGAGCCCCGCAAGGCCACAGGGACCAGTCCATGGGCAGAGAGATGGGAGAAAGGGGGTTGAGGTGGGTGTCAGCAGGGGAACCAAGACCAGAAGGAGACTGGAGCAATGATTTATTTGAAAGTTAGTACCCTTTTGCTCTGGCATAAAGATCGTGAACATTTAGTGATACTTAATGCTAACCTGAGAATCTCATTTGTGTGTTGTGCAAACCCAAGAGTTATCAGGAAGGAGATGAAAGTGTTTTTTGCTGATGTTCCCTGACTCAACGTCTTCAGCTGCTGAAGCTGTATGTCTCTCCTCTTAGGAAATTAGGTCATTCTGTAATGCTGTTTGTGTAATGCTCCTGCAGATATCAAAGATATTCATGAGACTAATCAGCCCCTTTTTGATGACAGTTAATTTGACTGCAAGTTTCAGGGCATTTTACTCCTTCAGGCGTTTTAATTTTTCTCCTTTTCACCTTTTCACTTTGTTTTCCTTTGCTTAACTGTAATCTTCTATTGTCTCCATACTTTTCCATTTAATCAGGTCTATCAAGAAGCACGGTGTAGGAACACATTGGCCATTCCAAATTCTGGATGTTTTGGTTGGAGCTAAGACTTGAAATTTCTTTGGAGACATCACATGAAAGCTGCTTGACATTGGATATACTCTTAGTTTTCTGTTCTGGAAAACGTCTAGAATGTCTTCTGGCTGATGATTAAATGCTTTTGACAAATTCTGAGCAGAGTCCTGGCAATAAAAAAGATGATGTGATATGGCTGGAAGGGTGAATTAGGAGAGAAAGAGAGAAATGTGGGGCTCCAGACATTAAGCAGAGAGTCTTGGATGCAGGAAATAATAAAGGAAAGATGTAGTGACTGCTACAGGTCTCTGATTAAATGGAGGAATTCTCTCAGGGACTAAGGTATGAGTGTTTCAGATCTCAGACTTTGACAGCAGACAGAGGAAAATGGACCAGCAAGGCTATAAAAAGAGCATGCAACCCTCAGAAGTCCTGGCATAGAAAATGTCCTGTGGTCTGTCTGAGTTCGAGTGCAGGTGCTTGGAAAGACCAAGTTACCCATTTTGTCACCAGTCTGGAGATTAACAGGAGCATCAGGGAAAATGAAGAAATCTGTCAGAGACCCACAGACGTCCTTCCCAGCTTTCCCAGTTCAGCAGGTTTGTCCTGAAACCCTCAAATCAAGTTTACATAGAGCAAGAGCACTGGGAGGTTTAAAACAAGACTTCATAGATGATCCAGATTCGAACTGAAAGGACAATACCAAATGCAGTTACAGCCTGGTTTTTCTCCCAAGTGCCTTGACTGAATGGTAGCTGTTTTCAAGGAGTGTGTAGAGCTATGTGGGTTTAATAGTGCTTCTCAGCAACAACTTGTAGAAGTCTTTGAATATTTCATGGGTTGATATTTCTCAGTCTACCCTTCAAGATGCGTGTTCTGCTGAACGTGTAGTCGCTTATTGCAGTTTGCAGCAATGCATTCTCGGAGTTGAGAAGCTGAAAGAGTACCCTGCCATCTACTAAGCGGAGCATTGGTACTGATCACCCAAATGTGTGTTCTCTTGTGCAATTTGAATTCTGACGTGTATTCTGAAGAAAGTGGCCAACCGTGGGGCAGACAGGATGATTGTTGCAGGGTGGAGGGCACAGCTTGGCTAGAAGACCCGTAAGCTGGCTGTGTGCATGGGGATACATCTTTGTTAGTCATTGAAAGGTGAAGGTGTTGATCAGACACCTCAGCACTGAACCGTCATTTGAAGTCCATGCCTTTTTGTCACTGTCTTGATGATACATCGTGGATTTACAGGAGAGGCTCTTCACACATTTGCTCCTGACTTCTTAAACCGTCTAGTTCCCGTGTCTTTGAATATCGGATGTTATTTTAAATTGGATCCAGGCTTTGGAGGTGCTGCAGAGAGTGCAGTTTCAAATTCAGCTGCCCAGTTAGAGCTGTGACTCCTCTGCTTTCTGCAGTTGACTTTGTTGGATGCAAGTGCATAGCAGTGTAGGTTCAGGATGAACGGTCTAAGCAGACATAATTGTGCAACAGATCTAGATCTGTACACCTAAAGCATTTTATTGGCCTTACTTTCATGACAGGGCAGTAAACATATAAATGCCTTAATTTAAAGGCAGTGCAACACCTTTATTTATAGAGTCATAGAGCAGTTTACGTTGGGAGGGATCTCAGGAAGCCAAGCATTCACCTCCCTGCTGGCAGCAGGGCCTACTAGGTCAGGTTATGCAGAAACTTGTCAAGTTCTGGAGATCCCCAGGGAGCTTTTCTGGTCCTGTGATTCAGTGTTTGACCGCCTTCATACTGATTCCCCGCAGCCCAGCTAATACCTAATCAGAATTTGCCGTGTTGCAACATGTCTTTGTTTCCTCCTGCCACCACACATCCTTGAGAAAAGTCTGACTCTATTCAGTACCCTCCCATGAGGCAGCTGCAAGTTTCTTCCCTGATGCTCCTAAACCTGAACACTTCTTCCTTCCACCTCCCTTCAACTTGTTGGCTTCTGCTGGACTCACTCTTGTGGCGGAAGGGCTCTTCGGTTGCTTTTGCTGAGCTTCTCAAGGTTTGTGCTGGATCTTTTCTCCAGCCTGTTGAGGTCCTTCTGAGCAGCCGTACTCCTGTTTGGTAATATCTGTGAACCTGCTGAGAGTGCACACCCTCCCATCAGCCGGGTCAGCAGAGTTGGTATTAAACTGTGTTGGCCCTAGCATTGATCCCGGCAGGACAACGCTTGGACTTTGTGTGATCACAGCCCTTCAATCCTGGCAGTCCAGCTGATTTCTGCCCGTGTTACATCCCATTCACAAGCCGTATGTTTGCCCATGCACTGGATGCAGCTGCACAAGTTTTCTTGGCAAGGCTGGGCCACCTTTAGCTCTGAGTGCTGCCGGAGAGCAGAGGAGGGGACTTCCAGTGAGGAGGTTAGCCTCATTCTTTTTAAAGGGTAGAAATTTTGATCTAGCTAAGCAAAACAAGTGTGAAGCTTATGCTTGTGGTGGTGAGCATGTCAAAAACAGGTTTAGGGCAGGACATGCGCAGTGTGCAGGAATTCAACATCACTTGTACATCAACCCATAATTTGTGTGTAGTTTGCAGAGAGGGTACTCAGCAGACAAAATCCAAGCTGCCGTGATGTTAATTAAACATTATTGGCTATTTATTTAGTCCAAATCCATTTTTTCTTTTTTTTTTCTTTTTTTCCCCTGAGCATTCAACTTCAGATCTGTGCTGTTTCAAATGCTAATTGTTTTGTACGTTGACTCCTAAACTTGTTTTAAATTACCATTTCAGGCTCATCTGGTAACACTACCTTGCAGCTTTTGGTTTTCTGGTTGAACGCATGATATGTCCGTGCAAAATCGCTGTAACATTAAAAACAGAACGGTGCCCTACTGCTCCTGTGCAGGCTGTAGTGCATTTCAGTGCAGTGCAGAAGGGACTGGGGCAGGGCTGAGAGGTGGAACGTGTGTTAGAACTGGATGTGCTGGTGTCGAGACCGAAGGCTGGTCTTCCCCCTCTGACTGCTTGATGCAGGGAGCACGTGTGGGGAGGGACTGAGGATTCTAGATGGACTCCTGAAATGTTACCATAAAACATGAATCAAGCTCAGCCTGATAACGTGAGGAGTGCATTGCAAATGTCCCATTCTTTCTTAGTAGTGACTGTTGGGCCTCCCTGTCCTCTCTGCAATTGATATTTAGTCCATCCGAAACAGATCCTACTGTGAGCAGCTATGATTTCTAGTAGGTTTTGCTTGGTATCTCTTTTCTCATATGCCAAATTAAATAAAAAGGGAAACCATACACTTTTTTTCCCATCGCCTGTACTTGGAACTGTAACAGCATCATGGAGGATGAAGCTGCTCTTTGCGCAGTATTTCTCAGGTGCTGGAGGCTGCAACTTGCTCCTGTTGCAAGGACGTTCCCCAGCTGCAATGCAAAGTGTTGAATATTCATTCCTGGCTGGCTGGTGAGAAGAAGCAGCTATAGCCTAAACCAAGGCAAAGTGAGAGTAAAGCTCTGTTTCTAAACCCAAAGTAAGTCTGGAAAACTAACTCCTTCAGAGTAACAGAGGGAGAAGCAAAGACAAGAGGAGCTGCTTTTTGGAAAATCAAATTGTAAGAAGAGATATCTGAAAAATTAGGCTTTTCCATGAACGTTTCTCCAGAGTCAAAACCTTGCAGAGGAGTGGGTTGGGGGGGAAGTTATTTCTAAATATGACAGGTGGTGAAACGCAAGGTCCGAGCTGGGATTTATTGAGATGTAGTAAATTTTTATAGCATGTTATGGATGTAGTCAAGCAGGGAAAAAATCCTTTGTCTTTTTAATTCTAATATTTTTCCCCCCACAGGTATAGCCTTTACAGACCTCCCTGTAAGTACACCTATTTTCAGTATTTTAACTAAGGATGCAAAGAGAAGGGAGGGGGAAGTTTGGGGGTGTGATTTTTTGTTTGTTTGTTTGTTTTGTTTTGATACCCTGTTAAAAATGGTAACACACACACTACTGAATGATGTGGATGCTCCCTTTTCTGAAACTTCATAGTTCTGTAGCTAGGATGTGGGCCACCCACACGCTTCCTCTGATCCCTCACCAGCTCTAAGAATATGTTGCTCCTTCTCCTGGAATTAAAGCCTGGATTCAGACTCTGTTACAGGTCACTGTCTTCCAAACACAGCATTGGGTGTGGGGAGTATATGTGCAAAGTCCCTGGGCAGCCTCTCGTCTTCTGCCCTCAGAGGGCACAGAAATGCGGGCTGATGTTATTCCCAGCCTCTCCCTCTCTCCTCCAAATCTTGCAGCTGTGGAGTCGTTTCAAAGGTGGTGGTTAGGGAAGGCTATCACTAGGCTCATCGCACGAGTTTTTGACAAGCCTCCTCCTGTGATCAGTACCCAGCACGTGGAATTGCTAGGAAGAATATATTTGGCATGCAGTTGGGGTTATTCTTCTGATTCACCAGCACCACTGCCGAGTTCCTCTTGAGTGCTGTGATGCCGGATGAGTTCATCTAGGCAACAACGCGCAGTCAGCTCCTCCCAAAGCACAGCCTTCTCTGTGGCTAGTGGGTTAGGAACAAAAAGAGTGGCTCATGTGGCTACGCTGCTTCTCTTCCTGAAACGAGAGCGGTCTTCATGCTGGGGTAGACAGATAATTACTATTTAGCCTCTCATCAGCCAAAAATAGCTATCAAACCGAAACACACACGCTGTTGTTTTGTCTTATACAGCTGAAGTGTTGCTGTAGCCCTTCCCAGTACCGAGTTGGCAGGTTGATATTACCTGTCCTGCTTACTGTAACTTGCTTCTTTTTAATCCAGCGGTGCACAGCAGGCTGATTTTAGTGTGCACTTGTGCCTAGCATTGAGTCTCTTACAGACAGCGAGTAAACAGCTGGGGAAGATGCACGGGAGCAGAACAGGCAGCAGGGCTCTTGCAGCAGCGAGGTCTGGCAGCGCTGCTAAGACTGAACCCAAAACGCTCCTGAGCACAGGGCATCCCTCCATCCTGCTGTTCCTTCCAGCTTGTTCATCTATGTCCTGTGCCAAGATGATTTTGTTTTAATGTTAAATTGGAGGAAGATCTGGTCAGGTTGGTTTGGGCATCAGCTATTCAAATAGCTTGAGGCAGTTTCCAGTGACTAAATGGCATCTCTGTGCCTTTTACTAGCCAGAGATTGCTGAGTTGTTTTCTGTGGGTTCTGGTTTTTACAGCAGCAGCTGATCTGTGACACGTTTTCTGGGCCAGAAAGGAGAACAGTGAATGCTCTATAGGCCTCCTACTGTTGGGAATTACCTTCTACAAGATAATTTCTGTTTAAAAAGGAAGACAAAAGCTTGACTGGGTTATCTCACTCCTTGACTGTGGATGCAAGCAATGGCAGGAGACTTCGGCATGTTTCTCTCCATATTCTAAATGGCTCAACTGCTGTGTGGTCAAATTCACCTTAAGGATGCCTGCACCTGACTTCCATCATTCCCACCCTCCTTCTCTAGCATCCTTCCCCTGAATCACTTCCTTCTTGCCTCACTCCTTTAGATGCCTGGGTATTCCATATCCTATTCTGGCCTTTTTGGCTCTCTCAGCCCATTGTTTCTTGGCTTCTTTTCCAGACAGTCAAGGTTACTGCCCTTTCCTACAGAAGGGAACCCCAGACCCAAGAGAGACTTCAGATTTAAATATGCCGACTGCTGGCAGAGAAGCCTTGCAGTAGTAGGGAACATGAAGTTGATATAACTTGCAAGTGATATTTTGTCATTTATTACAGCATTATGTTCCAGGCAGAAACACAATACATGTGTATGTATTCATTTTAATATAAAGAAGAGAAAGCACCCATCATGGGAAAGATACAATTTTTTCTTCATCTGCTAAAACCGCAGCCAAAATATTTAACTGCACATGGGAATGGAGCCAGCAGTCTTCCCTGAGTCACCCTTTAAGTTCTTTGATTTGAGCAGCTGACATCCATTTTTTGGTTCTGCCTCAGTTACTGAAATCCCCCCCGGTAGGGGCTGTAGTTTGAAAGCTTTTTCTTTCATTACAGCCTATGTAATGTTGCAGCTCACTGGTGGCACATATCAATGAGAAGGTTGGCCAGTTAAGCCCTGTTGCTTTTCCACCTTTTGAGCTTCAATAATTTCTAGAGTGATTCTGTTGACATAGCAGTGAGGCTACACGAGGAATTAATTTGGCCATTCGAAGCATTACCAGTCTCATAATTGTATCCTTGAAGTGCAAGTTGCAAAATTTCCCTTTCAGGTGATGAAGACAATGTTTTGCAGTATTTGCAGCAGTAGGAGGTTGAAATGGATACTGGTAATGGAAAACCACAACTTCTTGTGATAATCCGCACACACAGTGAAGCGTAATTGCTTCAGGTTGTTCTGTGTTTCAGTTCCCCCTGCAGACTGTTTACGTTTGCACAAATGTACACGGGTGGAAAAAGAAACCTCAAACCTCACGGGCTGAAGATAACACAAAAATACCTGCTTGCGAATAGAAGCAAAGATCCCACAGAGGGAGTTTCCCCTTCTCTCACCAATTCAAATCAGTGCTTAGGCCTACGTGTGCCGTTTACGCAAGCCCAGGTTTATCCTGGCTGGCAGTTTGCTGAAGCTGCTGTGTGACCAGAGTAGGAAACGTGAAAAAGCAGAACGTGGAAGTGCTGAGAGCAGGATCGCAGGGCCACAAAGCGAGGAGGAGGCTGAAACAAACAAACAAAAAAACAAGTGAAGGCAAACTGGGGGGTGAGAGCACCTAGCCATGGACATCAGGAGGACGAAGTGGTAAAAAACTCTTGGAAAAGTGTGCCTGAAGGACTTGGCAGGAGAAACACCCACTTAGTGGGCTCTAGGATGAAGTCTCCCTGTGCCTGGCAGGGTGCTGGGGGTACGAGTACTTGCCTGCAGTTGCTGCACAGAGAGGACACATCCTACATGTGAAAAATGGAATTTTAACTCTGAGATGATTTGAGACTGGCTGGGGGTCGGCAGCTTCCCCTCAAAGATGAGCATACCCCAGAGTAGCTGAAAAATAGGTGATGTGTTCTAGTTTGGGGTTTTTTGTCTTTTAACTTCTCAGTACTCTGGGGGTCTGATTCCTGGCTTTGGAGGTCCTTGGGTTCATAACACCAAAATTCTAGTGAGTCTGAAATATGGATTGTGGGGAAGATCTGATCCCTCATTAGAGGTATTTCCTTGTTACCTAAGTTTGAAAGAGAGGAGAGACTGACTTTAAAAATGACATTTTCCTCTGGTAGCTCCTCCTTTATCGTGCTGCCTTTTTCCTTGCACACCTGTAACACAGCAATTGCCTTGGTGTGAGAATGTGAAAGGAAGAGGTGTGCTGAGGCAGCAGTGATGCAGTCATCCTGATTTCTGATGTCCGTTCCCAGCCTGCATTTACAGATTCGTTTTTTTCCTGTGATATTTGAGAGTCCAGAAAGGTACAGTGCCAGCCACACACCTCTGAGTAGATCCTCATTGGTACTGGAGCTGCCATTACGCCTTTGCTCCTCCGTGATGTGGTAATACTGAGAGACTTCATGCGGGCTAATACACATGGCTACTTCTCCACCATCTTATTACTGCAACCCACAAAAAAAATGGAATTGTGGAAGAATTTAGACTGGAAAGAACTTCTGGAGATAATTTAGGCTAACTTCCTGCTCTGTGACGGGCAGCTTTCAAAGCTAGAGCAGGTTGCTCAGAACTGTATCCAGTTAAGTTTGGAAAATCTCCAAGGGTAGAGATGCTGCAGGCTCTCTGGGAACCTGCTCTAGTCCTTGGTCATCCTCAAAAGAAGAATTTTTTGCATATGTCCCATCAGAACTTCCCTGGTTGCAGCTTGTACCTATTGCCTCTTGTCTTTTCACTGAGCAACTCTGAGAAGAATCTGTTGCCTTCTCTTCTTCAAGCTAAATAAATCCAATTCCCTCAGCCTCTCACTGTGTGCCATGCACCCCAGCCCTCTGACCATATTAGCAGAACTCTGCTGGACCCAAACTCATTTGTGAGTCTCTTCTTGTTCTGGGGACATGGACGTGGAGGGAGGAACTGGGTACAATATTCACATCAGTGAAAGAGAAAGGGAATCACTTCCCACAGCACGCTGGCTCTTGTTGCTAATGTGATTCAGATTCTGCTGATTTACACCTCGTAACAATCTTAATATCCGTAGCAAAAAATAAAATTCACCACTTCAGTAGGTCTCAAGGGGAGATCAAAACCCGTAATAGAATTTGCTGAATACATTTTCCAGGTGACTGTAGGAAAGCCCATGCCACTTGACCTAGAGGAGAGAACCATCCCAGCTTTCTTCAGAGTGGCAGTCCAGCCACCAGCAGCAGTACTTGCTCATTTGTCCCGGAGCGAGCAGCGCGCTCCTCCTGACATCAGATGGAGGTTCAGTCATGAGCCAGACCCCACAAACGGGCACCTTCCAGACTTGAGTTTCTCTACATGCTTCAGTGCATCTCTGTGCCTTGCCTATTGTCCAGTTTCTACCTGTAGCAGTCTTCAGTGTGTTAGAGCAAAGTGAAAAAAAAACACACCAAATAGTTCATGGGCTCCATGAGATTTCTTCTTAAACCCTGCAGGCCATCTGCAGATGCTCTGAAGTAGAGGATTAATGAAGCTTGTGTTGCAAACATAAAGTAATTTGTAAAAGAGTAACATTACTATGAACAGAACATGCTCTTAAAAATGTGATCTACAGTGAGAACCAGGCAACCCTCTACCTTTTTCGATGCCCTTTCTCTTTTCTCCACATTTAAGTGGGCTCAGGGATTCAATTTGTATCCATATGCTTGTTGTTAAAACAGCCTGCATGCTGTGCATAGACTTTGACCATCTGTTTCTAATTAGATCATCTTCTCTGGAAGCTGGATTATTAGCTAAATTTTGGAGGTATTTTCACAGTGTTAACTTTTTTTGTTTTCCTCACATTTCAGTGGGGAACAGTGCATCCAGACGGAAGGACATGCTTGTTCTTAAAATGAAAATAAAATTAATCAGTAGTGGAATTTCTTGTGTGGATGGCACGCTGCCTTGGGAACATCAGAGATCTAACCTCAGAGCTCCACTGCCATCCATTCACTTTTGATCAGATGTAAAATACTGATAGCAGCTTCTTGTCAAGGGAGAAGACAGTTCAGTGGAAATAGTGGAAAACACTTAGATCTGCTGATTGAGAGGATGCTCCTTTAACTTTATTATTATTTACTTACACAAGTATTGACCTTCTTGAAGAAATTACAGAACCCTAAGCCAGAAAGTGGACTTGCCATAGTAAGCAGCATTTGTGGCACTGATCACAGGTTACTGGGAGATCGAACCTGTTGCTCTGGTTTTATGCAATAAGTTTTGGTAATTGCATAATAAGTCATGAAGCCCCTTCCCACTCCGTTACACATTAAATTTAAAGAGCAGCTCTTTTGTCTTACCAAGCCATGTAACTGGAACCACCTATTAGAGAAAACTGAGTTTAATACAGGTTTCTTCTTTTTCCTTCACAGTCAAATCTCTACCCTACAGTGGGTCTCCAGACTCCAGGAGAGATAGTCGATGCCAACTTTGGGCAGCAGCCCTTCGTGTTCGACATCGAGGACTACATGAGGGAGTGGCGAGCGAAGATTCAGAGCACCATTAAGCGGTTTCCCATAGGAGACAGACTAGGCGAGTGGCAAGCCATGCTGCAGAAGTAAGCCGTTGTTCTGGTGGTCAGCTTCTTTTATTCTGTTAGGCTTTAAATATTTTTAATGCTAATTTATGCTTTCTTACAGCAAAAATCTCCACTCGTTGCATTTTTCTCACATCTAAAACACTCCGTTTTACCTTCTGTTTTGTTGTTTAATAGTCTTTCCCGAGTAGATTGCTGCTGCTTAAAACTTAAAAGATATGAGGGAAATTTTCAGCCAGTGGCTGCGAGAAAGCTTGTAATAATGGAAGAAAATCCACATTGAGATGATGCACTGGGGGAAAGGGAGTGGAGAGGAGACCATAAAAACTCTATCATAGGGGAAAAACCAGGACAGAAGCCAGCTGCATTTAGAAATGTAAGAGCAAGAAACAGCCTGAGCTTCCAAATACACCCAAACTGAAAACACAATTAAGGCACTTTATAAATTTCTGAATACTGAATGCATTTCTGGTCATCCCATTGCAAAAAGGATTGAGTGGAACTTGAGAACAATACACAAGAGTTGTCAGAGGTCCGGAGTATCTTCTGCTTGAAAAAAGGCAAAGTTGACTAAAGCACCACAGCTTGGAAAAAGGTAGCTACGGGAAGCAGACAGGAGTTGTCTGTCAGTCATGGGGAACTCGGGAGATTCTATGGTTCTATGAGTTGGACTCATGATCCTTATGGGTACCTATCACCTCGGGATATTCTATGATTAGTGTGTGCCATAAAGAGTGTGGCCAGGAACTGATGATTCATAGTTTCTCAAAACACAGAATTAGAAAACAAGTACCTTCTAGCTTACAAAGAAATTAATATATTTTTTTTCACAAAGTATACTGTGAAACTGGGTCTTGCTAATGCACAAAGTTGTGGTGGTTTAAGCGTAAGTTGATTTTAAAAGATACAGATTTAAAGATTCACGCCTCAATTTATGGAGGCCAACTCCATAGTTAAATTTTAACCCTCAAATCTCTGGCTATATCTTGTCTCTCATTACACATTGAATTATTTGTCTGTGTGTTCAGTGCAGCAGAAATCAGGTAGGTTGATACAGCAATGCTTCATAGTGAGGGACTTGGCAGAAGCTGTGTCTGGGATCGAAATGTCTGTCAAAGAAGCACTGGAAGAAATAGGTGAGAGGAAGAGGATAAAGTCTTTGGGACAAGATATTTGCTGAGAGTAGTAGTAAATGATCTTGAGGAGAAAACAGATGGGCTTGTAGCTATGGAATGAAGTTTTTCGCCAATGTGCCTTGTTTCTAGAGAAGGGGAAGATGGGTGCATATGGTACCATGTTTCAGAAGAGATTCAGGGAGCAATGGCTGAGAGAACCTCAGTGTCTGGCTTAGACAAATCCATAGGAACACTACTGAAGGGTAGGTGCAATGGATGCGTGGAGAAATAGGATGTGGACTCTGTGAAGAGGAGCCAGCAAGGCATGTGGTTATGTTTCTCACGCTGCTGTCTTTGTCTTGGAAGTCCCAAATGCTTTTCCCTTGGTAAGGCAGGGAGCCTAAGCAGTTAGAGGCTATGGGCAGACTTCCCAACGTGGATTCTGAATTGTTCGAAAGAGGAGGTGAGTGGGTGAGTGATTTTCAGCGTGGGAGACAGTGGCTGTAGCGTTGTGCTCAGAGGTGTGCTGGTAGTGGCTGTGCTGTTGAGGGTGTTCAGAAATGGCATGGAAGAAGGGATCCTCCAGCAATGAGACCTTTGGATTATGATGAAAGATTGCACTGTAATATTAGTTCGTTTTTTGGTTGTGAGCAGGAAAAAAACCACCATGTTTTTAGGGGAAAAATCAAGGGCAAAAATAATTCTGTCACTGTGTGAACGTGAGGTGTACCCTTAACTAGAACACTGTGTGATGTTCTGACTCTGTAGTCCCCCAAGGTATTTAGCAGAAGTGAGAAAAGCTTGGGGAAAAAAAAAAAAAGAGGCAGAGGCAGGATGTACAAAAGTTTGGGGGAGGTGTAAGGCAAGAAACAAATACACAGACCCCCAGCACTGAAAAATATGACCGTGAGGGGTAAGGCAGAGCTGTAAAAAAGTGTCTTGAATAGCCTGGAGAGGGTGATGAAGGAACAAGTGTTCGTTTATTTTCTCAGCTGCAAGAATTAAAGGGTATCAAGTGAAGTTAACCAGGTGATGCATTTAGGAAACACAGAGGAGTGCTGTTTTTATCCCACGCTCTCTGTCACAAGGCACAGTGAAAACTGCCTGGATTCAAAAAGTGACTGGAAACATAAGAAAGAAAAATCTTTTGGGGCTATGATGTAGAGAGATACCGCCTCTAGGACGAGAAGTATCTGAAAAATCATCGGAAGCTGGACAGGTCTGGGGGAAAGGTGCCTTGTTCCTTTTATTCCAGGTATTTGCTTTTGCCAGTTGGGAGGTACAAGTGTTGGGCTAACTGGATGTTTGGTTTAATAGGACAGGTTCCTACGGTACTTGTGTGTTTTTTCCTTTCCCTGGAAAAAGTGTCCATTTCTAGCCACCTCATTATTTAATTGAGTATTTAGCTGTGTTGGACCACATGGTAGCAGTTTCTTCAGGAGGCTTTGCTGAAGGACTCCATAATATCTTTGGACAACCTTTGGAAAAGGCTGAGGTACTGAATGTCTTTTTTTGCCTCAGTCTTTACTGAAAAGACCAACTTTCAGAAATCTCAGGTCCCAAAGACTGGGAGAAAGGCTGGAGCAAGGAAGATACGTCCCTAGAGGAAGAGGATCAGGTCAGGGAATATTTGAGGTGGTGCTGATAAGTGGCGCAAAGTCTAGCTGGAAGGCAGGACCTAGGGGTCAGTACTGGGTCCAGTCCTGTTCAACATCTGCCTTCCTTAATGCTCTGGATAATGGGCAGAGCGTACCCTCAGCACTCTGCTCTGTGTAAATCAGGGGATAAAAGTGTGTGAATGTGTAGAATTCATAAGGGGATTCAACTACCAATTGTATAATTGCTGGCTGGATAGGAAATAACAGAAATTCAGGACCAAAAGGTTTTTTTTTGAGGTCTACTTGTAAGCTGTCAGGCCTCTCTGAAGCTGGGATTTTCTGGCTGTATCTTATGTCACTAGGAGACATCACTGTCAGTACAGAACTCTTATAAATGACCCTTAGGCAGCAGTAAATAAATAAATAAATAAAGTGTATGTATTGGGAGTCTTTTTTTTTTTTTTAAGTGAATTTAGAGTCTCCATAGTGTTTGCTGAGGACAGGGTGCCTATCTTGTAATTTTAGTATCTGGAGCCAGAAATGGGACCATCGTTATATCGTAACTGAGCTAAGTTTGATCACTGAAATTGCAATTTCTGTTGTAATTTGTCTGATTTATCTGTAAAATTGTCTGATTTTTTTTTTTTCTGCAGTGTGATTGCTGTGTGTTACCAACACCTTTTCATCTATTTGTATTTTCTTACTTTCTAGTATGGTTTCTTCATATTTGGTTCATCATGGGTACTGTTCAACAGCAACTGCCTTCGCCAGAGTCACAGACACCACAATCCAGGAAGAACAGACCTCAATAAAGAATAGACAAAGTAAGTCTTTTGGGTAGTTGTTCCCAAAACACAGCATACTGGCTATGGGATCCTCCAGACTGCAGTGCTATTATCGCAGGACATTTAACATTGAAAGCTGTTGCTCACAGAGGAATGAAATACTGTTGAAGTAGAAAGTTATTCCACGACAGCACAAAGCTGCCCACAGCAGGCTGCTGGCTTGGTGTTGCTGCCTGTGGGTCAGCAGAACTCAGGCACCACTGCTCTGAGCACTTTTCCCATCATCACTGGGTCACTTCCACCTTCTGCTGGTTTTGCCTGAAGAACTGGTGCTGTTGTTTCCTTTGCCTGTCTGCTCTGAAAATGAATACCTGAATATACCCTGTCCTGATTAGAAGAGGTGAGGTGACTCAGCCTTACACATCAGGGACAGAAGGTGCTTTCTTGGAGGTAGGGTCAAACTGTTGGAGCGTAGATCTTGTTACCTAAGGCCTTAACTGAGCAGAAGTCAGTGTGCACTGGAGATTCCTTTGGATTTGGGTTCTTCAGTGCAATCTGTTGCAGCCTGGGCAGTTTTATTAGCATGGTTATAGGGACCAGGCATTTCAATCTATTTTGACCAGAACTCCCGGAGTTACAGAATCTTCCAGGCCCTTTGCGCATTTTGTATTTAGGTAAATTCAGAACACTGCAACAGGCTTCCTAGAGAGGTGGCTGATGCCCGGTGCCTGTCAGTGGGTGGTTCACCTCTCGGTTTGTAAGGCTGTAAGCACTCCTGGTTTCTGCAGAATAAGGCTTGCAGCTTTGTCTTTCTGTACTTCTATTTTGTAGCCATTCTATTCCCAGGCTCAGACCGCAGGGTCACAGAATGTTGGTGTGTGTTCTGCATTCTCCTGCCTGTTGAATGCAAGCTAAGCCCTGACCTATGCATTTCCTTTCCCTTTGTGAACTGTTTCTCATGTGACAGTTATGCATCAGGTGCATCGTGTCCCTTTGTAGTTCTCCCTCCATACATTACGTGTGCTTAGCCAGCATTCGGGTTGGTTTGGGTACTCAGCTTCATGCCCAGAATCAATAATAGCTGCTGCTCATCAGTGCCTTTGCATGGATAGTGCTGATGGGCTGTATGTTTTCCAGGTCATGCAACATGCAGCCCTCACCCCAGCCAGGGTTCATGCTGGTTTGTGTTTAAATGGTCAGGAGATGCGTGAGACAACACAGTCTGGTTCGTCTGAGGACAGGTGGCAAGGCAGCCAGGAGGGAAGGAATACAGAGCTCTGCAGTTGGGGCTCAAATAAAAGGTGTGAGGAAGACACAGACTGGAAAACAAAAAGAGAAAATAGAAAAGGCAGAGACATCTGTGAAAGCTGCCAAACAAGGCAATAAGAGCAACAAAAAGTAGCAAGACATGAAAAATGACGTTTAAGTAAGTAGAAGAAACAGAATGAAATGAAGGAGACTGCAACACGTGTTGGTGTGAGAACCACGTCTTTGGTTTTAGCTTTCAGCTAGGATAAGAAGCAAATACGTGCTGAAAAATGGGAGCCAAGAGAACTTCTTTCAAATTGTTATTGGGGATTAGTAATGAGCTCAATTAGTAATGCTGATGATTTGCAAAAATCTCAGTCTGTTGCTGTTAGTGCCTCTGCTTGCAAAACACCTCCCAAGCATTGGTAACCTCCTCTCTTGTTTGTAAGGAGACCTGAAAAAGCAGAGGGAAGTACAACGTGTTTTTAGTTTTAAGTACATTTAGAAAAAAACGAAATGCAAACCTCTGTAAATTAGTAGGTTCCCTGAGTATCCTGGGATGGGATCAGCGAGCATCTTAAGTCTTCTAGTAGTGTTTTCTGACCCACTGAAGAAACATATGTGGGATATGAACACACAGGGATAATACATGGCTTCTGCCTTGTGTCTTTGTACCTCTTAGAAATGTACAGCTTGCTGAGCTGTGTCTAGTTTAGTTTAGCCAAAACCTGATTGCTGGAGCTAGCTTACAGGTGCCACGTCCTCATTGCAGGCCCAGGTCAGTTGCAGGAAGCCAATTTTGATGGTGTTGTTACTTTTACTTGGAGGTAGGGATAATAAGGAAGCAGTACTGTGCTGTGGCTTAAGCCTCCAAACCTGCTAAGAATAGCTTGCTTGTTCAGAGGTCAGCCTTACAGCAATTTTCCAAGCGTGAAGCAGACAGAGGTTGTAATGTGGGGGTTTCCCCTCTGAAACTGTAACTTCCCCAGCAGCCTCCTTGCTTCCGTCCAGCTGTTGTGTCCTGCTGTCTTTTCCATTGCTGCTGACTAAGGGATTCTGTAGCTCCATGACTAAAGGACTAAAGTCACAGAGCACCCCACCCCAGCACACCCACTTCATCGTTCAGATGCTCCAGGTGTTTCTGAGCTACTAACAGATATTCTCCCTCATTTTCACAGACTTTTCCTCATCCTAATCCATAATGAATAAAATGTGGTCCCCAGTTCTCCCTAGCCCTTGTGCAAGGTGGTAGCGGGGAGCTGTGTGCCATACGTGAGACTTCACTCGGAAACTCTGCTGGCCATTCTTGTTGGCCTGTCCTGTGTGTCAATAGGTCTCCTTTTGCTTTCAGGAATACAGAAGCTAGTATTAGCAGGCAGAGTGGGAGAGGCTATAGAAGCCACCCAGCAGCTCTATCCTGGCCTCCTAGAACATAACCCCAACCTGCTCTTCATGTTAAAGTAAGTATGAATAGCTTTCTACTCCCTAATTCTGAAATGTGAAGCTGAAGGAGATAAGAAAGGGGCTGCCCAGCCCAGTCAGGCTGCACACCTCGGTCCGAATTCTTAACTGTCTGAGGTCCCTTTGGGAGCAGGTGGGAGAGGACTTAGCACATAGCCCTTCTGTTGCTCCTCAGATCTGGTATGGCTTTGCCTTATGAGGTCAGGCAGAGGTGGGTAAAATTTTAGTCCTGCTGACTACTAGAAACTCCTCCACAAGATAAGTAAAGGCTATCTGTGAAGATCTTGCAACACTGCGGCACATGGTGGTCACTGCAAAGATTCCTAGAAAGCTGCACGTATGGAAGAGGCTGTCGGGGGTAGAGACCGAAAGGAAAAAGTGCTTATGTGTCCCAGTTCTCCCAGCTGTACAGGGTTGCTCTTCCCAGCCTCCTGAGATGTGTAAGGACAGAGTTCCCAGTAAAGCTAACTTAGGAGCTGTCCTCGCTGTGGATACTGCATTTTTTTACCCTTTGCTGTCTATTTCCCATTGGACACCATAATTTCTAAATTGATGGAGCAGTGGGGGGACTATTGCTGGCAGTTTTAGTATCTGCCCTGAATTAAAAAAAAACACAGTCTAATTTTGGAGTACCTGCAGAGATGGTGGAGCTGAAACCACGCTGTAAAGGAATAATTTCTTAGCACAATAGAAGTAAACTTGCTTTTTGGAACAAGGAAAACACTCTTTATCCCACCATGTGTCCTGACAGCAGGCTTTCCATCACATGAATTTTCTTGGGTCCAGAGCAGGAGAGGTGTGGGAACATTTGGTTAACTGGAACAATATTATCTAAGTCCTGGGGTTATCCTGCCAAGCAAGGAATGTGCTGTGTTTGGAATCTGTGAAGTGTTTCACTTCTGATACTATGGCAACTCCTACTTGCACCACTGGCCCCACTGGTGCTGAAATGCTTTTTCTTTTCCTATCTGCCTTTGCTGATGCCAGCCAAGGTGGAGCATCTTGTCAATGACACAAGTGCTCCCCTACTTCCTATTAAGTGTAGGGCTGAAAAGAGGCTGACTGTTGGTATACTGCTCGTCTGTCTCTATCTGGTTCTCAACGTTTATTAGCTCTGAGTGGCGGCATCTGAACTCCTTCCTGCTATAGTGTTATCAGAGCACCCACAATACAAAGGTAGCAAGAGTCTAAAACGTCTCTTTCAAAGCCAAGACGTTTAACTCCTGTCCAATTTCTAGGACTTCTGCAGACAGTAACTAAGGAAACATCAATGCAGAACATCCTGGCTGTCACACACCCTTTTCTTCTTCTTCCTTCCTATGAAATCAGGTGTCGGCAGTTTGTGGAGATGGTGAATGGGACAGACAGTGAAGTACGTTGTTTCAGTGCACGCAGCCCCAGATCCCAGGACAGTTACCCAGGGTCCCCCAGCTTAAGTCCTAGACATGGATCAAACAACTCACATGTTCATAGTACTGGTAAGTGCTTTTTCTGTGTCTTCTGGTGAGAAGAACAAATGTTAAAGGTGAACTGCTGTATATTGCCTTACCTACTGCTTTCTGTTCTATGAAATGCTCCTTTTCTTTTCTGAGAACCAGCTGAGATGAGGTACTGATTTGGTAGGTGTCTCTGTACTGTTAAGAAATTGGTTTTGCGTGAGCTGTTTTCCACAGACTATTGTGTGCAGAGTCGTTTTTCTTTTTAGAACAAAAGCTTTTAAAGGTGGCCTTCTAGTGGAGCCATCGTGTGGCTCAGTTTTACAGACGAAGCTGTAAGAGGAGATTCTGGAAAATAAAGCCCATTTCCTGTACCCTGAAGTGTGCAAAAGAATTGCTTTCCAACAGGAGCCCTTCAGACTGCAGAAAATTAACACAGACTGGGCATAAGGTACACGGTTCTAGCCAATTTAGCAAAAGGCGAGGGGGATGCCTTGCATGAGTGCTTCTCCTCCCATGGTCTGTACCCTGGAATCTCTTAACACGTAAGAAGGAAACAGTTCTGTGCCTGCAAAAATTGCTCTCAGAAACATCAACTTTTTGTAGTTTGGGAAATTAAGCTTTAGGATTAGAAGAAAGAACAAGGTAAACCAGGACACCCTGAGACATATTTTCTAGGTAATTATTGGCTATGGCTTAGAAGGTGAGCGGGCCAGGGAGCAGAGCCCATGAAAACAGTTTGAGCTGCTTCACTGAGTCCTGAGCTGCTCACAGCCATCTATACTTTTTGTATATGTTTTGTTTTGGTGTTCCCACTGCTGCATGTAAGAAATTGTGAACATGCAAATGTTTAAGGGAAAGGAAGACAATCACTTGAATTCCTCAAAGCTGTCATGCACCTTCCCAAGCCAATATCTTTGCTTTCCTATATCATGTCGTGAGAAGTGCTAGGTATGTTTCTCTGAACAGAGTCAGAGATCTGTATCTTCAGTCTTACTTTGCTTCCTTCATTTGGGATCTGCCTCTCTTACTAATGGTTAACTTCACAAGGGAGTGTCATTGTCAGTCTGGTCTCATTTCTCTCTTCCTTCTTAACTTTCAGGAGCAGATAGTCCAACCTGTAGCAATGGAGTCATGTCCACAAAGAGCAAACAGAGCCACAGTAAATACCCAACACTGAGTTCATCATCTTCATCTTCTTCCTCCTCCTCCCCCTCATCTGTGAACTACTCGGAGTCCAATTCTACAGATTCTACCAAATCTCAGCAGCACAGTAGTACAAGTAACCAAGAAACCAGGTATATTTTTTTCTTTATAGATCCCTGTGGAGGGTGAGACGGTGGGAGAGGGCTCAGTGTTCTTTCTGAAGAGCCAGAAGAGCATCTGCCCTGCTCTTTTAAAAAACAGAGGAACTCTTCTCATCTGCAAGGTCACTACTGTTCCCAGCAGACATAAGCCTGTCCCAGTTCCCTGTTCTAGCTCAGGTTTGGAGGCTTATCTCATGAGGAATATAAGAATGGTCTTGTTTTAAACATCAATCTGTCCCATTAAACTTGATGCCACCAGAGCCCAACGTGATAGTTTGCATAGAAGCTCTCCCATTGGGCCTTTCTTTGGTTCAGCTGCCTCAGCCAGTGAATTACCCTTGATACGAAGCTTGCCTGCCCTTTTGTAGGTGAGGCAGCAGCCCAAGTGATTACTGGGTTGTTATGCTGCCCTCGAGTATTTTTCTTGGTCTACCTCTACCTGTTGCCCAATTTGTTGTCCTTTGAGATATGCCCCTGAATCAAAAACAATTTGTTTCACACTTGTGACAGCAGGCCAGACTTATAAAGCTTCACTTCTCTGAGAAGCTGTAGGCAATCCAGGAGAGCAGGGTGTAGCTACTGCTGCATTTACTGGGATGTGGAGTATATTGAACAGCAGTGAGAACTGAGCTTCCTTTGGGCTCACTTTGCAGGTTGGTGTTACAGGGCTGTCTGTGGCCCTTTTGGAGCAGAAGAATATCACTGTGATTAATAGAATTCCTTGCTAATTGCAGCTGGCATTTGTCTTGAGTACTGTGCCGAGCAATTTTCAGCAAAAAAAAAAAAAAAAAGGCCATCATGATTTTCTCATCATTTCATTTTTCTGAGTTAATCAACAGTCTTATTCAGACTGCTGTCTTGAACATTTAAACCTAAAGCCCATGTGTTTTCTGTACTGCACTTGTCAGAAGGGATGATGGCTTAACACAGCTAAGATTTTCCTCCTGTTTGGTACGTTCTCTGTTGTCTGGCTGCTGTTCAGTGTCCAGAGGTAACTGCTTCTTGCAGTGAAAGTGATGAGCGCTCTGCACCTGGAATTATGACAAGCACAAGCAGAACAGAAGACTGTTTCATAAGTTGTATTCAGAAGCTAGAAACAATTTTTGCTACACTGAATTAAACCATCTTGCTTCCTGGAGTTTAACTGACACCTATCCTGGTTTCCTGGCCATTGCTGGGCATCATTTGTCATCTGAGCTCTTCATTTCTTCCCTAATTTAGACATCTGGCCTTTCTTTCTTCCTTTCACCTCAGTGACAGCGAGATGGAAATGGAGGCCGAGCACTACCCCAATGGAGTCCTGGAAAATTCATCCACCAGGATAATGAACGGCACCTACAAACATGAAGAGATCCTGCAGACGGATGAATCCAGCATGGGTAGGGCCTCAGGCAGGAGGGGTAATGGGAAATAGAAAGAGCCAGTATCAAGAGTTAAAGTTGTGATTGGATTGTGGGGGAAAAATGTGTACTTTTGGGTTTCTTTCCCAGTGAATGAAGTTCTCAATATACCTATTTCACAAGGAAAATTAATCTGTCTTGGAACTGAAACTAGGTTTGACTTTTCATAATCACACAGCAGTGCTGATGATGTTGTGGACCAGGGAAAGCAATAGGATTCAAAGGTTTGTTCAGCACTGATCACGAATTCCAGCTCAGAAAAGTCCTGGCACTTCTACCAGCTGAGGAAATGAACCGAGCTGTGGAAGGCTGTCTGATTCCCAGCTGCAAAGTGTCCTCAGCACAGTATGGTCAGCTGTAACTATCTTGTTTGTGGGTGCTTCAGCCAGGAAAGAGAGGATAAATGAGCTACACTACCTCTGAAAGTGGGAATTCCTCCAGCTATAGTGGGCCTTGTGGCCACCTAGTATTGGGAAGAAAAGAAGGGAAAGGAGTTCGTGGCTAAGAAAGGGTTACATGACACATGGTGAGCAATGGTGTAGAATGAGTGACAATTGTTCCTTCTCCCCTGCCTTTCCCCTAGAAGACAGCTGCTCCCAGAGGCAGCTCTGCGGAGGGAACCATGCTGCTACGGAGCGAATGATCCAGTTTGGGCGGGAGCTGCAGATGCTGAGTGAGCAGCTTTGCAGAGAATATGGCAAGAACACAATGCACAAAAAGATGCTTCAGGTAAGCCTGGGCTTTATGCTGCCCCACTGCAGTTTTCTGGGCCAGGACTGGAGCTGTGGGTTTTCTTGCAGAGCTCTGGGTGGCCACCACATCTGCACCTGGAGAGGAAGAGGGGGCCTGCTTGGGGATCAGAGGATGAAACTCAGTGAGCATAGAGCATGTAGACCCAGTTCTCAGCACAGGAGAGAGGAAATAAAGCTCCTGCCTGCCTTCTAGGGGCAACTGCATGCTCTTCTCTCTAGGTGGCACTCTGTCTGCCTTCCTGTGCTGGCTCCCCTGCCAGGTGGAGACAGCACCCTCTAGTCTGCTATCTTGATGGCCCAGTGTGGTCCCTTGTTGCCAAGAAGAAAAGGGCCGTTTTTTTTCTCAGGAGGTAGGCACCTGTCACATTGGCGATGGCAGGAGGTGCCCTGGCTGACAGACTTGGTGGCATTCCTGTGTATTTGCAGCCATGCATGAACTTACTGTGCCTTTCTGTTCTCTCACACAGGACGCATTTAGCTTGTTAGCTTACTCAGACCCTTGGAACTGCCCTGTTGGTCAACAGCTGGACCCAATCCAGAGGGAACCTGTTTGTGCTGCTCTTAATAGTGCTATATTGGGTAAGGCCTGGTTCCTATGTGAGTGCTACCCACTGGACATACCTGTTCTCGGGCACTGTCCTGTGGCAGGCAGCCTGTGAGTGTCAGGGAAAGTTTGGAAGTACTTATCTTTAGCCTTTGCCTCTCTTTCTGTTGCTGAAAGGGAAGGGTTACAGGAAGGGAGGTAGGAGTGAAGCCTGCATAAAATGGATGCCTCTGATCTGATCTTTATTTGGCTCCCTTGGATCTTCCTCAGTGCTGCTTCTGAGAATTCTCTTAAGGATTTTCCTCACCAGCTTTCTGAAGAAGCCAATATCAGTCTGATGTGTTTCCCTGCCCCTCTTCCTTCTTGCTCTGAACCCACCTGAATCAGTTTGCTGATGTTAGCAAGGCTGTTTTCCATGTTGTCTGGGAGAACCTTCTGTTCAGAGAATATTCTGTTTGCCAGAATTTTGATCTGGCATCAAGCTGCTTTCTGGTAGGGAATGCAGTTACTCTGTTGCAGCAGCTTGTAAGCAAAGCAGGTTCCCATAGTGTTGGCTTTAAAGCATAGAGGGCCATAAATTCCTCTTAGCTTTGAGGCCATGGTGAATACTCACAGTTAAATGCAGCCAGGGTTTGTCTTCCCTACAAGCATATGCCTCTGCATGTTCCCATCATGTGGTGTGCTTGTTGGAGCCCAGAGAGCCTGGTGTCTGGTGTTGGAATCAGGGCTGTCCTACTGGTGAAGACCTGCTCTATGCAGGGTCCGTAGGTTATAGGTTGGTTTTCTACAGCTATCAAGACAGCTCCCCTTTTTCTGATGAGTTTTGCTCCCCTGCTGGAATAATGAGTATAGGGATAATAAGGTTATAACCTGCCACCAGTCTGCAAGAAAGGGATTGTTTCACTCTAGGCAGGCCCCTTGATCCTGTCACTGAATCCTGCACGTGCTGTGCCATTGCTCAGATAATTTCAGAGGATGCTCTTCTGTCTTGGTTAGATCAGTCCAGCTGACCACATGCAGTCCACCGGACAGCCTCTCTGAGACAGAGAGGAGACTGGCTCCTATGCAGACTCCAGACCCCTATTGGGTCTGTGCACCTGACATTTAGTGCCCCAAAAGGAGATTTAGAACTTATCTTCTGGGGGAAGGAACAAATTGATGAGCAAACTCTTGTTTTGTCTGAGTAAAGGAACAGAAGTTCTACAATTCAGAAGAGTCCCTTCCCCTGACGGTCAGCGTGGCCAGGTGTTCAGCACAATGGCTGAGCTCCAGCCACTGTTTGCCCACTGCTTGAGAAGCCTACAGAAGTTGCTGAGGGATGTCAGCAGTGAGAAGTGAAAGATGGTGTCTGGAAGTGCTTCGTCACACAGCTCACAAGACACGTACCTTGACTAGAGCAGCTCTGGGTTCCCTGACGCAGACCTAGCAAACATGATGTTGAAAAGAGGTGGTGACCAGTGACTGAGTGTGTATCAGCCTTTTTTTCTACATTACTGTGTGGACTTGCACAAGTGGGAGGGGGAGCAGTTGCCTCTTCCTTCGGGCTAACTTCTGCCTTTCCTTATTTTTCTGTGCTCTGATCTCTTAGGCTTTGAGGGTTTTTTGGCAGGCACTGAGGCAGCAGGAGCTACGCTGCCTTTTTCTTGCAGTGGTCACCTTTAGAAAGCAGCACTTTCTGAAAAGCAGCACTTTCTAAAAGGCCCTTTTGAGCTGTGTCCCCAAGGTGGGACGTGTCATGCATGGGCAGGCCTGTGGGGTATGCACAGGAGCGGTGGTGCAGAGCCAGCATTCCTCAGCAGTACCTTCTTGCCAGAGCTACCGTCTTCTGCCAGGTTTGCTCGGCTCGGTGTTCAGCTGGGACATAGGGGGACCTGAGTGCAGGTGAGCCAGCGTGCAGTTAGGATGCCTCTTCTAAACGGATTTCTCTTTTTGCCCCCACAGAATCTCAGAACCTGCCAAAGCAGCCCCCACTGATGCTTGCCCTGGGCCAGGCCTCGGAGTGTTTGCGGCTCATGGCTCGCGTGGGCTTGGGCTCCTGTTCCTTTGCCAGAGTAGACGACTATTTGCACTAGCCACCAGAGCAAGATGGAGTTGACATCGTTGAGTGCTGCCCTTCACCCTCCGTTGCTGCCACTACAGCACCACCTCGTCTATAGCCTGACGTCCCTGCCACCAACACCCCCTCTAGCACACACACACTGCCTGTGAAAGGATTGAGTTAGTCCCTCACTACGTGGCCATTCCTGCCCCCAGGAGTGACTGGCAGATCTTTCTTGTCTCCCTGCCATTGCTGCGGCTCTGGCGGCGCTCAGTATTTTGCTGGTTATTCTAACGTAGCGCCTTCCAACGTAGGGATTTCTCTATATTTTGATTGTTTCTCATGGATCCACCAGTATTTTATCTGGAGAGTTTTGCTGAGCTGGTTTCTGCTGATTTACAGAGGAAGCTCATGAAGTTGGTGACAGCTTGTTCTTTTCTTCCCTCCTCCCTCCATCTGTGCACATGCAGCATCATCTTCTGTGCTAGTTACCTGAACTCTTCTCACAGTGGCAGTTCAGAGGGATTTTTCTTTTTTAATTTTATTTGAATCCTGTTTATTAAAAAGGTCTCTTCCACCTCCACAAAGTCATTGATGTATTTATTGCCCAGAGACTTGGGCCCAGCCATACACATCATACATCCCCGCAGGAGACCTGGTGAGGTATGTCCCGTCAGGTGGTAATGACGGGAATTGGAGGAGCTTGGTTTTTACTGGTATATGCCTCTGTAAGAGCACAGGGCTCTCAAGTGCTTGTCTTTGTGAGTGAGAAGAGTAGAAGACTTGACATTGCCTGTGTTAGTTGCTGCAGTGTAGAAGCATCTCTCGTCCCCAAGAAGTGGGTAAATCTATCTCTCACAGTGGCTAGGGGGACAGGACTGACTAATACGGAATCATCTACCAGTGTACTGGTAGAAGTAGATCATAGTAAGAAAAAGTTGTGGTTGCTGCTCAGTTGGGCTGTTGGCTTGTGTGTTATATCACAAATCCCCATTTTTTTCCATACAGGAGGGCTCTGTCACCAAGACTCAATAAAATAGTGTTTACTGATCCCCCATAACACTGATCTAAACAAGAATCGCTAAATTTTAGAAGAGTCTTAAGAACACTAAGTTGAACTGTGCTCATCCTGCAAGCTTCAAATGCCCAGACCAGGTTGTGGGTTAGCGCCAGGGCTAGGTTTGTATGGTCTGAGACGTTAAGACAGGAGCAGCAATGTTTCTTTGGAGGATTGTTACGAAAATGATTTTAGTTTCAAGTCCAAAAGTGACCAGCAAGGATCTGTGGGTGAGTAACCTCCAGGTAGGATGGACATGGTAATGACTGCTGTGGTCCAGGGACTCAAGTCCTAAGCTTTTGGAATTCAAACCATCAGCCTGTAAATGTTTCTGAGCGTGTAGTTTGAGCTGGTGAGGCTGTGTAGCAGGATGCAGGCTTTGCATCCTCCTCTAGTGTATACCATCAGGAGGCTTCTGTTCCACTCTGGCTGCACAGGAGGAATTGTGATTCTGCACCAAATGAATTTAAGGTTTGTAGCTGTGACAAGAGCCCAGGGGAGCTCGTACCCAACATGTATTTTACTGCTGTTCTTGATTTTATTTTATTTTTCTGGAAGGCTCAAAGTAAAATAAATAGATTGTGTTGAGGTTTGCCCTTAAAATGGTAGTTAGCCCGTGCCAGAGCTTCAAGCAGCAAGAGAGCATCTAAGAAAGAAAGATTGTGTGTGAACTCAGTGCTGTAGCCTGGAGCTTATTAAACTTTTGCTGCATTTGCAGACTTGATTTACAGCTGGAACGCAAAGTTTGAAATCAAGGCAGAGCAGGAGGGCAAGCATGCAGAGTAAGACTGGTTGTGGCAGTGCTGAGGACAAATGGTTGTGGCTGTGTATGTGCAGGTGGTGTTGGAGTGGCTGGAAATGCCTGTCACTACCTTTTGGTGAAGGTATACAGTGTGTAGAGGCAGTGCTAGTGCCATGGTGGTCTACAAAAACAGGTAACGTGACATTTGTAGATGGGGGATATATTTTTATTAGATCAACTCATTGAAAAAAAGCTTGAGGGAACTCTTGAGAACTGAAGCCATACTTCTAAGTAAGTAGAAGTAGGTAGCAAGCAAAATAATTCAACGTGGAAATCAGGGGCTTCTGTTTAAATTCAGAAGAGCTCATGTGCCTGAAAACTTACCAATTTATTTTCACCTTTCCTAGTCAGCTCATGATGGATATTATCCCAACCTACAGTCCTTACGTTGCTTCAGTTGCTCAGACACTTAACTCAGTGGGCAGGCTTCCTTCCTGGAGTGCTGGATGCTCAACCTGCGCGTGGTGCCTCACCCAGCCCGTCGTGCCCCAGTGCTGTTGCTGAAACTGAGGCAGTGAACTTGTCCCAGTGAGAGATTCTTCTGCAGGCTCTCCATTTCTCAGACCCAGGCTTAGGGCACACTGGCAGGCTGATTGTGGGTACTGAGGTTGCATAAACTGCACTTAAGTGGCTTTGCCTTTCACATTTGGCTGTTTCCTGTGCTGTTGGTTATCATTTAACTTGTTGCTGTCTGGCTGTAGTCAGACTTCCTTTAATTTATGCTAATGAGGCCGTCTTTATCTCTCTGAGTTTTCCGTTCCTTCTTTTTGTTGTAATTTGTGGTTCCATTTAAGCAAAGTCTCTTTGTTGTGTATCACATTAACGTCTCCCTTGGTCTCTCAGCAAAGCTGTGCTGACTCCTAGAGCATTTTTTCATTTTCTATCCCCTTTCACTACAAAGAACCAAGAGATGCTCCGAAATACCTGCTTATTCTGGTGCCAAGAGAAATGTGATGAGGTGGTCTTCCTGGCTTTTCATGGAGACTGTTCCAGTGGTAGAAACCATCCTGCTGCTGTGTGAAGGTTAGTGCTGAGAGGCCACATTCTTAATTATGTTAATTGCATGTAGCAGGGCTGAGTCACTCTTTCTGCCACTGATGCTGTGCATTGTATAGTGGCAGTAGGTCCCTGCAGTCTGGAGAGCAGCGATGCTTTTCACTTCTTGCACTCAAAGCAGCAGTGCTAGGTTGAGTTGTTTTTCCCCTTTCTACTTGATCCAATTTTTAATTGGCCTCACAACTGTAACCAACACACGTTGCTGCGGCCAGCTTCTGGTGAGCTCTTGCATCCGGAGTCCTGCTTCTGTTTTTTGGGAAGTTCAGAGGCTTTTCTGCTATGACGTGTTTTGTTATTTGGTTTTTGGTTTCAGGTTTTCTTGCAGCGTCACTAGTGGATTCTGCTTGTTGTGCTTAGGTTCTGACTACTGTGATTATGAATCACTGTGGGCAAGATGAATGTGTATGCAGTGTTGGGGAACGTGTAGGTGTAGGCTCAAACCTACCATTGTTTCCTAGGTGAGATTTCTGATTTGGTTTTCCTGGGTTATTTTTAAAAGCCTCCTGGTCTTTGAGTTTTCCTGGCTATTCCTTGATGATTTATATTTTGGAACCTTGCTATGATATCGGTGAGATTGATTTGAATTGTCGCAGTCATTTTAAAAAAAGGAACAGAACTAAAGTGAATTAAGGTCTTTAACTTTGAGCACGCATACAGTATAACCAGAGGCTTCATGCAGTTTAAAAGTTAATTTTATAAAAGGAGTTTGGGATTTATTTCAAGTGCCTCCATGTTTTGCTCAGAAACAGGTGAATAAGTGAGAGAGGCCTTAAGAGCACCCCAGCTGAGGCTGTGCTTTATTTGGGCAGTCCCTCACAGCGTCACTTCTCTCAAGAGGCCTTCAGTAAGGCCACACAAATGTGTAGCTGCTCGGAGAAACTGCTGCTTTCCCATTTCTTGGTGAGGCTGACAAGGTCTCAGCTGTGCCCCTGTGTTATGATGCTGATGGCATCGGATGCAGGACCTTCACCACATGAGGTTGCCGTGTAGCTTGCTCTGCTGAGCTGCCTTCAGATCCTAGAAGAGAGGTTTCCAGACTACAGCCACGGGCTACTCACAGTTCAGGAAACATTTCTATCCATGCAGCCACAGGAGAGGCTTTCTAGCTGTGGTTTCCTTCCCAGGGCACGTGAAATGCTGCAGCTCGAACAACTTTTCCAACTCTGCCATCTCTGCACACTCAGAGAACCTCATGTCTCAGCTGGTCAGTGCAGAGTCACCACCACAGCTACAGCCTGTGGGCTGGCAGACAAGAGCCTTTCGGAAGAATAACTTCACAGTGACCAAGTGAAAATCTGCTTTCCATGGGTGCTGAACTGCAGCCCTGCACATCATGAGCTTTGTTTTTGAGACCAAAGTCTTGCCTTTGAGAACAGTGTCCTGGGAACTCAGCGCTTACAGGGTTCAGTGAGCTCTCCTGTGGGCAGGGAGAGCAGCGCTCTGTCCCCTGCGCATCCTGAGATGTGCTCTTAGGGCCAGCTTCTTGTGGGAAAACTTGTTACTGCTACCAGATCTCCCTTCTTGCCCCTTTGCTTCTCAAATTCACAGTATTCTCCCACCTGTGTTAACATCAAGGTGATACCTGCAGTGTTCGGTGCTCCCTTCAGCCTGGAGTTGGACTGCCCGTAGCACTTCTGCTGTTCTTTTGGGGTCTGGTTAGGAACTGAGCCACTGCATGTGGCCAGCAGAATGGAGAGGGACTTCCAGAATGAACCACTGGGTACGCAGCATCCAGCTAGAGGGGGGCGGCTGTCCTGTGGCTGCTCTCCCTCCCCTCCAGCCCCTCTGTGTGTGCCAGCACTCCAGCTCACTGCTTTGGGATACGTGGTGCTATTTCCAACCTCCTGGTTGTGCTCACTGTGCTGCTGCTGATCTGGACACCAGGCGATGCCGTCTTTGGCATGGAAAATTGGCCCGGGAGTATTGCATCTTGTGGTTGTGTGCACTTAGGTTTTTCCCAT
This sequence comes from Anas acuta, assembly GCF_963932015.1. Lineage (NCBI taxonomy): Eukaryota > Metazoa > Chordata > Aves > Anseriformes > Anatidae > Anas > Anas acuta. Next base: position 11,677,526 of record NC_088988.1, on the reverse strand, counting down.
CTGCCTGGTTATTCCTTCTGGGAGTTTTTGTTTATTTTTGTTTTAACAGTGACATCTCTGCCTGACCTCAGGCCGTGCCCTGATGTGTCACAGTCTTATGAAGACATCCTTATCATTCTTGAGAAAGCTTTGTTCTTGAAAACTCCCTTGAACAACTGGAGCAAGGAGAGCTGGGTTCACTAACTGTGGGGATGGAACTGATCATTTTCCTCGTTAGGCATCAGGCACAACGAATTATCTCCTTGTCCAGCAGAGCAAACCTTGTTGGATTGCTGCAATGCTGCTGTGCTTTGATACCTCTCTTAATACCCGTGTAACACATTGCTTAGACACAACTTTCAGAGTTCCCTCTGCCACCAAGGGGGTGACTGAGAAGGCTGGCTGTGGTGGCCAGGCCGTATAACCACGTGTGAATGCCATGAGTGCACAAAACACTGCTGGGAGGTTCTTTCCATGGAGCAGCAGTGTGCAGTCTCCGTGGGGCAGCAGGTGGAGAGGTCCCTCATGATCCTGCACACCGTGAAGCCTCATGGAGCTGCTCACGGCTGTCCTGAAGCTTTTTGGGGCCAGCCAAGGCCAGTTTCAGACCAGCAGTTCCCTCCTGAGAGGTAGAGTTGACCCGTAGCACCTTTGTTATCTGGTGTAGTTGTGTATAGAGGACTGGGACAGCCTCACCTGGGAGAGACCGCCCAGCGTTGATGGGAGAAGGAACCTGTTCCTGAAAAGGTGGTCGTGGTCTGCCCTGGTGTCCCATTTGCAGGAGGAGCAATTTCCTTAAAACCGTGCCCAAGTTAAGAGCAGCTTCAGTGGTGGATCCTGAGGGGCGTAGTGTCCTAGAGAAAGCTGGTGTTGGCACATCTCTGTCCCTAGCTGCTTCTGCAGAAGGGTGTGAGGGAGGGAGTGGACACGTGCTGTGTGCTGCTGAGACCCTTCTGCTGCTCTGAGAGCCAAAACTTTGTGAGCAGTGCCCCACCGGCTGCGTAGGTCACAGAGCTGGAGGAAGTGTTGGTGGAGGGGGTGTGGGGGGAAGTGGGGAGTTACAGCACATTGGGGGAAAAGGGAGCAGCTGAGAGCCTGGAGGCCTCCTCCAGAGGAAGCACCGACTGCTCTCCACTATCCCTCCCTGCAAAAAGAGGTGGTGGGTGAGTGAATGTTGCGTGTCTGTCACTCTCCCTGCATCCCACACACGGTATTCAGAGCCTGCAGCTTTGAGCTGTAGCGATGCCCAACAAACCGAGAGCTCCTCCAGGCTTGAAGAGCGCCTGCCCCTTATCTTCCTGACAACCATTTTATTTCCAGGAGGGAAGCATAACCATTTCCAGCTCACAAGAAGAAGGGCCCTGTGTGGGGTTTTTACACTCACGGTCCTGCAGAAACGTTCCTGGAGGTCATGCTCCTTGGTGAACTTGCCCTGCCTAGGCAGACACCTTTTCTCTGCTCGCTCCACTTGTGTCCAGGAACGTGCTCTGCTATCCACACCCCTCTGCTCAGGAGGGCTTTAGCTGCTTCCTTCCTCTCTGAAGAAGCACGGGGGGCTCCTGCATGCCGGGCTTCTCAGAGGTTCAGGCATTGAGAAGGAGAAGCAACAGCGGCTCTGGGGATAATCAGGATTTTTCAGAAAATTTTAAACATAGAAGTGTGGTGACTTTTTCAGACTAAGTACTCCGCACAGGCATTCGATTGGGATTTTCTCTCTCGGTCCCACCTGTGCGCACTCTTTGTGGCTCTCCAGCCAGGGGGGCAGGAGGAGGCTGCCGGCACCCGAAGCTCCTGCACACGATCCAGGCCATTCAGCGGTGCAAGCCCAAGGACCTGCCCGTGACACAGTTAACTCTCTTCTGCTGGTTGCTCAAAACTCAGGTATGAAATGCTCAGCTGGAGCGTGGGGAACGAGGTCTGTGCAGGCTTCCCATCAGCCCTGGACGAAAAGCCGCAATTGGGCTGCGACAGAGCAGATCTCCCTCTGCCGCTCCAGACTTTTCATCGCCTTTTGAGGGGGGTTTTCCTCCTCGTTGGTACACCATCAGCTAAATGGACATTACACAAATTGTGCACATTGGTTCAGTCTAAGCTTAGTATTTGTGAATTAAGTTATCTGATGCTTCGCATGAAAACTTCAAAGGGGGAGGGGGGATTTTAACTGAGAAAAAAAAAAAAAAGCCTATGAAAATATACTGGAAATATGGTAAAGAAATCAACGTTCTGCTGTATATTGACAGAATTATTTTTATTAAAATACACATCCATGTGCAAGAGCTAGCGTGGAGCCGTGTGCTTTGTGAGTCTCTGCTTGCGTTTTGGGCACCTGGAGCTGTGCTGGTGGGGACAAGCGGCCGAGCCCAGCTGGGGTCCGGCCCTGCCGGAGGGGGGCTGTCCTGGGCAGCACAGTGGGGATAAGGCAGTGGGGTCCTGCCTCCTTCCTTCCCTTTTCTCACCTCTCCAGAGGTGAGCAGACGGCAGCAGGAAGGTGTGCTTGTCATTACACAGGTCCCTTGCGGTCATAGGAGGCTCTTAGCTCAGGCACGGCTGCCTCTCATGTGCATTCAAGGGCAGCGAGCAGTTGCCACTAGGTCTTTCAGGTAAGTCCTACCCAGGTTTGATACCAGGATTTATTTATTTATTTATTTTAATATTTGTGTCCTTTTGTTATAGACCATCTTCAGGCAGGGCCTGAGCTCTGTTGCCCTCTTCTTCCTGGTGAGGGACCGCTGCATGGGTGCAATATCTGTTTCCTCGTGTGATAACCATGCAGAGGGAGGAGGGACAGAGCATTAGGATATAAGGAACGTGTCAGTACGTGGCCAGGTAAGCAAAGGCCAGCACAGTTACTGAAGGGGGTCTAGAGATCCCACACATTCATTGCCGTCTTTCTCATAGGGGGTGCGATGTGTCAGCCCTGTAATCTTCCTTAGATACCTGCTGACCTTCATCAACTTTTTCACATCTCAGCAGGAGCTACGCAGCTCTTCTTGCAGGTCAAAATTATTCTGATTAGATGCCTGCCCTGACAAGAACTGCTTTTTCTCCTTGAGCATCGTGTTGCCCAGCCATAATAATCCAGTCCTGTTGTGAACCTACACAAATTTGATTTTTAGTGACACCTGTGCTGCTCCCACCCCTCCCCAGCCCTGGACAGGGTCTGCAGCCTGCGTGTTACCTGCAGAGTATGCCCAGCATCTACAAAAAGCAGCTGAAAGGTGGGCTGTGTCCTCATCATACTGGCACTGTGGATGTTATTTTTAGTCTTCCTCATCTGTTTTGACCAAACACCAGAGCATTTAGAGGCTGACAAGGCAGTGAGGGAGCTGGATTTGGCAGATCAGTATATTCTCCCTCAACCCCCTGCTCCTGAGCATCAAATACTGGAGCACCTGCAGCGTGTGTGGGGCTGAGAGCATGCCATAAAGACGTAGCCTAATGCACAAGTCAAGGCCTGGCCCCACTGTCACATCCCCAACAAAGCTGAACGTGAAGAGGCAGAGTTAGTTCCTACCCCACAGAAACGCGTGCCTGTACCCAGCAGGCGTTTTGGTCACACTGTGCTCTGGGCTTGTTGGATTTGCTCCTCGGGCTGAAAAACTGGGACAAACTCAAACAGCAGCTTGTGGAAATGAGTCTTTATTATAAATATTTCTGCCACTGGGCATGTCCTGGCAGGGCAGTAGCAGTGTGAGGTACGCAGTGTCCAGCTTGTCTGTGCTGCCGTGAAGCCCGGCCTCCCTCGGGGCGCAGGCTGGCTCTGTGTGCAGTGCCTGCACCCGCTGCCATGCGACCCTCTGGGGAGCTGCACCGAGCACCCTCTGCTCCGTTTGGAGATCTGAGGGCTGGAGGCACGAGTCTGACCGTGGATGGCAAAACGTGGATTTCATTTTTTTCTTCTAAGCTTATTTAGCGTTTTCTTCACCCAGGGCTTCTGAGGGTTATTACAGACCTTGAAACCAGCAGCAGTCACAAACCTGCAGCAAGAAGTGAGGAAAGGATGGTGATAAACTGTGAGGGCTTCCCTCCCTATGTACAACTTCCCCTCCATCCCCCCAACCTCGATGCACTCCCAGGAATGTGATCTAAGCTGGACCACATTCAGCTTTCAGGTGTGATCCCAGCTGGACCCATCTTTCAGCTGTCTCTGGGGCAGGACAGGATGGGGAGAGCTGTTCTAGTTCCCAGGCACAATTCTGTGACAAGGTGGGAGACAAATCCAAGCGGTGAGAGTGCTGGATACTTACACTACTGCAGGTAAGGCACAGTCGTTGGACGTCTCGTAGAAACTCTTTATATTTGCAATCCGAACAGGTTTTTGTGCATAATCGAAGCAGCATTCAGTAGGTGTGTAGAGTGCTGTGAATGGAAAGGAGAGGAAATTTGTGAAAACCGTTAGCAGCACTGGGCAAACTCCTTTGTCAGACAACTACACCATGCGATGTGTAAGACAGGTTGTGGAGTTTCTTAGCAGCTTCCTGCTCCCTTGCACTGCACCAGGGAAATGGAAACCTACACGGGGGTTGAAGCTTTCAGGCCAGAGAAGGCTCAGTGCAGCTGTGGCAGGGATTTGCTTCCCTTCATGGCAATATGCACAGAATTCAGAAATGCTGACAAAGGTGGGGGGGGGGGGGGGTGGCACTGCACCCAGCACCCTACAGTCTGCACCATGATGTGTGCAGCAGCTGCTAAATTGCACAGCGGCATTGGGCTGCTAGGTCTGGGGGGGGAAGTTTTGTGTGTCTGCAAGGTGGGGGTACAACTCGCAGCGTATTTTGGGAGTCTGCAAACAGCCGCACGTGCTGGGTGCAGGACCCCTCAACCCACTTGGTTATCTAGCTGAGCCCTGGGAAAGAGCTTCCTAGAAGATGATTCTCCCAGTTACTGCAGCATTTCCCTAAGTCAGCCTGAGAGGTCTTCTCCGCAGAGGGACCCAGCCATCCAGCAAGAATCTGGCTCACCCCACGCTGCCGAGGCAGCACTTTAGCACCCAGCACATGCCAGCCCTGGGGGCAGCTTTACCGAGGCCACCCAGCTCAGGGTGCCGTCCCCGTCCTTCCCTGCACCCCTGGGACCTGCAGCCCCATCCCAACCAGGAGCCCTGGGGGTTGCTCTTCCTGCCAACAGCACCGTCCCTGCTGGGCTTTCATCCCTGAGCTCCCCAGGGCAACATCCCCAGCCAGGTCCCCAGCCAGCCAGGGTGCTGGCAGCCCGCGAGGTGCCTCACCTGTGGCGCAGTGCTGGGAGAAGGTGAGGAGCAGCAGGAGCAGCAGGACTGGTCTTGTGCTGAGCATGGTGGCTGTGCGAGGGCTCTTCCTCAGTACAGTGCTGCTCTGTGCAGTCCTGCACGGCGTCTGTGGCCTGGGGTCCTCCTGTGCTGCAATTTATCCTCTGCATGCCACCTACTTGAACCGCTTTTCCAAACATTTTGGATGTTCTAAGAAGCCACTTCTCGGGACTGAGGGGATTTCCTTAAGATGTGGTTTATTACAGGGGCACGTCCAGTGACGCGTAGAAGCAGCAGTGGACCAGAGCAGCCACTTCCACTTTCTGTGGAAGGGAGGGGTCGAGAGCCTTTGGGGGAACTACACTTTACCTAGGAAAGTAGAGAAGAACAACTTTCTGTGCACTTGCTGAGAAAAGCAAGCCATGGGGTCTCATGGTTTCACGTTCAAATGATTTTCTAATAGGAGAGACAAACAACAATGAGGAGGAACAAATGACAATCAGCAGGAGCAGGTCACTTACTGATTTGCCTGGATTCAGAGTGTAACTCTTAAACAAAACATCGATGAATGAATCTCCTCCAAGCCTGCCTCCCCAGCCATCCTGGCCATGTGCTTTCTGCTGTGCTGTTACAGAGGGCACTGCATTCAGCATGGCATGGGCTGAGAGTGTGTCAGGCAGGAACAGCCACGCAGGACAGAGTTAGAAGGGGCCCAGAAGCTGGGGGTGTCTGTGTGGGGGTGGGCAGAGATGCTTTTAGTGGGTTTGGGAGACTTGCAGAGAAAGGAAAGAAGTGGGGCAATGGCACCAGGGGGCCAGAGGAGAGTCTAGGCCTGATCCCAAATGGAAAGCAAGTGTTGCCTCTGGCCCCTACACGAGGGATTTGATTGAGATGAGGTCAGAGGGATGGAGGACTTCTGGTCATCAGTGCACGGAGGGGTCATTCCTGTGAGGAGGGCAGGGAGATGGGCCAAACCCTGCCACAACCCCTAAAGAGCGGGCCAGGACCCCAGAGGGGACCCCGAGGGCAGCACCACAGAAGTTTGGACTCTGTGCAGAGAGCTGTGCACGGGGGGGAAAATACAGCTGGGGGGGAGGACCTGCCGGGCACCCGTGTGGTGTGGCGGTGAGTGGGAGTGTGGGAGGCCAGGACTTCTCAGAGAAGAAAAGTTTAAAGAAAGTTCCTTGAAGATCCTCTCATGTTTGTACAGCTTCTCTGGAAGGAGAAAGGAGAAGAAAACAAACGCGCTGATGACTTCATTTTCTAAGATCTAGTCGGCAGCCCACGGGGTCTGGCAGCCTGGTGGTTGTGCAGAGATTTGGGAAGGGCAAAGGGCAGCAGAGCAAGGCTGCAAGCCCTATTTGCCAGATCAAGGAGCCCCTTAGGGATGGGGCAGAGGTGGGAACAGCCCTGGGCAGTGCTGTCTACCCCAGGGTGGTGGTGCCGTGTCCAACAGTCCTTGCTGCATTAGCTGGCCCTGTGCTGGGAGTGCAGAGAGCCAAGAAGGATATAATCTCTCAGCCTGCCTTACAGGTCTGAGTTCTTCCTAACCCCTTCTCAATCTTTTCACAGATTCTAATGCAACTTTGCCTCAGTAAAAGGGTTCTGCAGGATGAAAACACCCAATACACAGCCTCTGAGCCCCTTTCTACAGCCTCTCCACCTCCCCTGCCCCTCAGGCTCTTTCA